>NC_067400.1:267263211-267563211 GCF_016432865.1 Antechinus flavipes | reverse complement strand
GATTTTTTTTCCCTCCCTCCCTCCACCCCCACCCCTAGATGGCAAGCAGTCCTTTATATGTTGGATATGTTGCAGTATATCCTAGATACAATATATGTTTGCAGAACCAAACAGTTCTCTTGTTGCATAGGGAGAATTGGATTCAGAAGGTATAAATAACCCGGGAAGAAAAACAAAAATGCAGATAGTTCACATTCGTTTCCCAGTGTTCTTTCTTTGGGTGTAGCTGCTTTTGTCCATCATTTATCAATTGAAACTCAGGTCTCTTTGTCAAAGAAATCCACTTCCATCAAAATATGCCCTCATACAATATCGTTATCGAAGTGCCAGGGCAAAGTATCCAATCCTGTGGCAAAGCTCTCTCCACAGAGACTGCTGCGATCACACCCCACCCCCTCTCCAGTCTGCTCCTGTGCTCCCACTGCCGCTGCTCTCAGTCTGCGCCCGATCTAAAACCATCCCTGCCCTCAAGCAAAAACAGACCTTTCCTGGTGGATTTCAAGGATGGCTTCTCTTGGTAACTAATTGTATGTTTTGGTTTTTTTTTTTTTCAGTCAAGCATTAATTCAGAGACTTGTAATGAAATGGATAGTGAGAGAAAACACACAGCTTACACAGCTGTGTGCCTCCTCTCTGCCATCTTGGCCGGAAGAGTATACTAGATCTTAAATTAGGAAGATCTGTGCTCAAATCTTGCCTTAGAAATTCACTTGTGACTCTGGACCAGTAATTTAAACTGTCTGCCTCAGATTCCAAAACTTTAAAATGATGTATTAGTATCAGCTGTATAGTCCTTTTGTGAGAATATTATCTTATTTCATTAAGATAATATTTATAAAATATTTAGCAGAGCACCTGGCCCATAGTAGATACTTAATAAATGCTTTATTTTTTCCTTCCTTCCTTCCTTCCTTCTTTCCTTCCTTCCTTCCTTCCTTCCTTCCTTCTTTCTTTCCTTTCTTTCTTTCTTCCTACCTACCTACCTACTACTTTGGTAGCCTGATGAAGCCTATAGACCTTTTCTCAATTCAATTTAATGCACATTTATTAAGTATTTACCATGTTCTAGGCACTGTGCTAAGTTCTGAGAATAAAATAATTTAAATATTATAAAAAGTAAAAAGAAAAATGATCCCTGCCCTCAAGGAACTTACAATTTAATGGAGAAAGACAAAAATAAAAGGAAGCTGAAAACATCTAAGAGGACCCACAGGGACACCCAGTGTGGGAACATGTTCAAACCAAACAAAACTATTTATTAAAAGTAGAAAGTTAGCATCTCCTCAGATATATGCATTTAAAAGCATAACATAAAATAGATAGGGTTATAAAGGAAATGAATTTTGCTAAATACAGTAATCAATATTTAAAACATATACATGTACACATATAATATGAATTTGCATACTTACAGTAAATATTCTTGGACTAGAATTCTTATGCCCTGCCTTATGTTCTTTTTTTTCTGTCATAAGGTAATTTGGACTACCTAAGTTCTAAGGTTCTTCCCAGATCTGGCCTCCTATTTTATTAATTTATTTAGCATCTTATTAATCTATTCTACCTCCTTTCTAAGAATTCCTTTGGCTACTTAAGTACTCATTTATCTCCCCCTCCCAGTTTCTATAGTTCTTAAAGCCTACCTCACATAATTTGGACTTAATTATATAAATTTTCTATTAGGTTAATTTGTCTTGTTTCTCAAA
Source organism: Antechinus flavipes (assembly GCF_016432865.1). NCBI lineage: Eukaryota > Metazoa > Chordata > Mammalia > Dasyuromorphia > Dasyuridae > Antechinus > Antechinus flavipes. The sequence continues at coordinate 267,561,505 of NC_067400.1, read as the reverse complement.
CTAGATTCTAAATTTGTTCAAGGTGGAGAAATGTCTTGTATTTGGAAAGAATAATAGATACATTTGGCAGAAAGTTGGATGTATATTGCTTTGGATTTTTTCTCTTTGCATTGATTAAATTAGCCAATCCCTAGTTTATTAAAAAAAAAAAAAACAATAAACATCAACAATAACTTTAGTTTCTGAAAATGTCACCATTCCAAACCATTTCCCAAATTTCCCAGTACAAGTGTTCCTATTCACACAGACTCAGTTTCCTTTTCCTTTAAGTTTTCTCTCTAGCCTTATACTGACTACATTTGGCCCAGTCTCAGAACTGAACAGGAGGTATTGTTTTTCTTTATCATTAACATAGCGGGGTGCTTGTAATAGGCTGAGGCTTGAGTTGATGCACTGAGGTCCCAAGCACATGAGGCTAAATAGTAATTGGACCATACTCTATTAATATATAAGCTTGGAGAAAGAATGGCCCCTGCCCACTCTTTGTGCAAGTCCTGATGTGTTGTATAGGAAATGACGATTTTGGTGGGTGGAGGCAGGGGAGTGAAAAAGGAAGGGGGAGGAGAGACTTTTGGGATTGCTATTGCGACAGTTTGCTCAGCTCAGATCTCTCTCTGTTAGCTGGCTTCCTGTCGCAGCTGCCCATATTGCTATAGCAATCTTTCTTGCCCATATTGCTATCGCAATCTTTATTCACCTCTTCACTTCAATAAATATTGAAGATTTTTTCCTTAACCTGAATTCCTGACTCTAGCGATTTTAAATACACGGTCATTACAGGTGCTGCTTTTCATATTTTCTGAGAGTAAGTCCAAGAGCCTTTTGCTTAGATGGAACAAAGCTTCAGTCAGAAAACACCCAAAGGTTTCTATCATTTTAATCAAAGAAGACAGAAGGTTTTCTTTTTTTAGAGGACTAGTGTTTCCTTGACTCTAAGGGAATAAAGAAAACTAAACAGGTTATGTAATCATAAATGATTTATTTCGAGAGTCCTCTTCTGAAAATGGTAGAGTTGGTACCTATTCATGGTTTCCTCCCAACCAAATTGTTTTTCTCCCTACTCTCCTAGTCCTAGGGAAAAATAAGTCCTTCTTATTTCCCAATCCTTACATGAAGGAGGGGAAGAATCAAGACCATCATATTTTCTCATTAGAATTTCTCTAACTAGTATGACTCATTCCATAGTCATCTCACCAAAGGCATCCATTAGAAGACAGAATATATCCCTTTAACATATCTTTTACCCCTTAAAAGGGTTACAAAAGGAAATGCAATTTAAAATCCAGTGTTCTAAGATGGCCATTTGAGCTCTGTATTCTCAAATGAAGTTCTTCCAAGTCCTCAAGCTGGCCTTTGAAACATTCAATTTTCAGGGCTGTCACACCAAGGCTCAGTAAGCCTATCTCATAACCACTATGGACATCCCAAAAGATTAGAAAATAAATCTCTACCTGTCAAGTCATAGTAAAGAGGGTTTCTTTATTGTTCTATTAAGGAGCCATGCTTAAAAGCCATTGAAAAGGTCATAGCCTGATAACTCTGGTTCTTTCTATCTAACTCTGCAGTTCAATAACAAAGTCATGCTATCAAATATTTCAATTTTCAAAAAAGTACATGCATCTTAAGAGACTCAGTGTGCTGTAATAAAAAGAGAATTCACCGGGAGTCAAGAAGAGTTATATCAGATTTGACTTTGGCTCATAATAACTTTATGCCTATGGGTAAGTCATTTAATATATCAGTTGTCCAAACGAATCTTTAAGATTGTAAGATAACTAAAAGTTGTTGGTAGCTAATAGTAGAAGAATTATCAATAACACAAATAACTTCAATGGATGACATTATATTTTAGACTATTTCCTTCTCTTACCTCCACAACCATTATCAACAACAAAATTCCCAAATAGAAAATGTCCCCACTGGACAATGAACCCACTTTTTAAACTAGAATTAAAGAATGAATTAAATAGAAGGTATAGTTTTGTGCTTCCAAAAAGTAATATAAAATCTCTTAGACAACAGAATTATATTTAAATAGCATGAGAAGAATTCTTGGGTCATTTCATACAGACATAATTGCCATCACTGTATCTACCAAAAGAAGTTTATATACAGTTTCAAAATCTTTTTTAAGAAACAGCGTACGCCCAAAACCTGCTTGCTGTGTCTGTTTGGCTAGAGTAACACTAGTTTAAGGTTAGAAATGGGGAATGGAATTTAAGTTCTAGGTCATTACTGAGCATTATTTTCAATAAATGACAGGCAACTCTAGGGAATTTCAGTGACTGAAGAAACAAATGAAAATGAGTAAATGCTACAGTGTATTTTTTTCCTAATTAAAATTATTTCAGTAAATTTTCTTTTCTCAATCAAAGATGATCCTGATGCAGTGATCATAAAGATTTAAATCTTGAACAGGTTATTTTTTTTTTCACCTAAAAGATATTAGTGTAACTACTATGTTAAAAAGTTCAGGGAACCTCATTCAATTTGACAAAGCTGAAATATTCCAGTCTTTCAATTTATCCAATCATTTGTCTTTTGATCTATTGTGGTTTGAAAACTGCTTAAATAGATCTATTTATATCCAGTTCTGGTACATTCACATTTATTGACAACCAAAAAAATCAATAACAACCACCACAAAAAGGAGAGACGGCATTGTTTGGCAAGCTGATAGCTAAGACTACATAAAACCTGGTAAATCTAATACTTAAAACTTGTCCAGACATGGCTAAACAGAAAGGGTCTTTATTTAAATGGTCAGGCCAAAGAAATGTTTTATTTGAAATACCTAGAAAATTGATTCTATAGTGTGTATATGTGCATGCACATTTGACTTCAATCATTTAGGAAATTTTTAAAATCTATTTTCCATTTTTCTTTTCATGTGGAGCTACAACTCCTGAATCCCAGTAGCCTCTTCAGTCCAATGGCAGGGATGTTTTCAAGGAATAATTGTGGAGTATTTTTTTGGTAACTCATGTGTTTTATCTCTATTTTAACTGCCATCACTTGGTCACATTGATGGTCTAATCCCCAAAATGCTAATGGAAATTATTTTTTCTTCTCCCTCTGCACACTCAACCTTGACTCATTGTTTGGAAATCTCATTGAAGAAATATAGGCAATATTGGACCAGCTCTGAATGAAGGTTAAGAAAAAAGGAGGAGAATAAATAGTTCTAAAGTCAATAAATGTGTAATATGATTTATCAAATAGTAAGAGATTAAAAAAAAATTAGGAGTAATCCAAAATGCATCTGCATTTGAAGAATGAATTGATCAAGTCAGTTGTAGTAAAAAATTAAAGTGTCTGAAGGTTGGGATGGAAAATTGGGGGAGTTAGGGGAGCTAATCTGCAAAGGAAGACAAATAGTTCCTTCTTCATTCTAATAGCAAAATTTCCAGGTGGAGAGGTCCTAATAGCAACATGATTTGCACGTGAATGTGATAGTAAATGACATCCAGGACAGAGTAATGCATTCTGTGACAATCACAGTTTTAAAAGGGGATGTTTTTTTACAGGAGGTAGGCTGGAAGCATTAGAATACTGGGATTTGTTTCCTTTATGTGGTAATTTTTGTAAGATTTTTTTTTCTTTTTTGTCACATTCTGTAGTCCAAAGAGAAAAAGAGGCATAGCAATTTTCCAATAAATTGAAAATATACCCTCAGTTTTCTATGCAACATGAGGAAGTAAGCCAGCATGTCCCACACTAAAAAAAAATTGTTCTTGAACCCAGTGGCCTACTTAGATATTTCAAAAGTTATTAGAATTAGTAAAATATTTTTTAAAATCAAAACATTAAAAAAATCTTTCTAGCTTTGGAATGAACTTCAAAACTCCATTTCCTAGCAAATACTTGTCTATCTTTATGGTATTCATTTGTTCATTTATGGCTGGGAACTCTGCCATGCTTCTGGTGAAATAGAATAAGTTTATGACTAAGTTTGACTTTCACAGTGTCCAAAAAAATAAAAAAATTAAAACTGTCCTCCTATTTACTAGAAAACTAGACCCTGTCTTCTTTCTCTGAAGTCATGTATTTCATGAGTATATCAATGTCAAGTCATTTGAATCTTGTCCATTTGCCAAGATTTTAATCACTGTTTAATCATTTGAGGGCTCCATTAAGAAATTCTTTATTTCTCTCTTGGTTTTGCCAGGGGAGTAACAGGATTTCTTTGACCTATCCTTTGTACCTTTTGACTTGCATATTATTTGATTGGATGTGCCTTTTCCTCGTCTTGTGGGAGATATAAAAGGCTGACATAAAAGATTTGCCTTTTCATCATTCAGAGGATTATAAATTTAAAGCTGGAGGAGCTCTCAGAGGACATTTTGTTCAAATCTCTCATTTTATAAATGAAGACACTGAGATTCAGAGGGTGACGACACTTGCCCAAATTCACACAGTGAGTGGCAATCAGGATTCAAACCTAGGTGCTTTAATTCCAAAGCCTATGGTCAAAGTTCTAGAGTAAATGGTATTTCCACTACTTAAGGGTAATGTAATAATCCCAATGGTGTTCTTATTCCAGTGTTGAAATTATTCCAATTCCATTACAGTTCTCAGCTTTACCCCACCCACCATTCCCTATCATTTCATATGAACTAATATATGATAATTTTAATAATTTTCCCTTCTCAATGGAAAAAGAAATTACCATATAGCTAAATCAATAAGGACTGTAATAGAAATGCTTTTGAATAATCTCTATAATAACTAAATAATTGTAAGACTTATGAGTGGATTCTGGAAGCCCCTAAGTAGGACAATGAAAAGTGTGTCAGGCCTGGAATCAGGAATACTCTTCTTGCTGAGTTCAAATCTGACCTCAGTCTCTTACTACTCATGTGACAATAGGCAAATCATTTGATTCTACTGAGGTCAGTTTCTTCATCTGTAAAATAAGCGGGAGAGGAAATGGCAAACTACTGCAGTATCTTTGTCAAGAAAGTCATAAATGGGGTCATAAAATGTAGAAGAAAAAGAAGAAGGAGGAGGAGAAGGAAGAGAAGGAGGAGAAGGAGGAGAAAGAAGAAGAGGAGAAGAAGGAAGAAGAGGAGGAAGAGGAGGAAAACCCCTCAACCAATGATGATTGGTACCTGATCTACAATTGATTTGTCATCCTAAAAAGTTGTTTAAGGTTTTAAAAGTTAGGACATTCTAATTACAAATCTAGCTCTCTATTCACTTGATCATTATGGCTCTTTTATTGTTAGTATTCCTACTAATTTCACTCACATCTCCACCACCCCCCTTAGTTCATGCACTTCATTTTCATACAATTATCTGCTCAAGTTGAAATAAGAGAACCTTTTCTTGACCTTAAAGTGTAGTGTTCTCTAAGTAAGATGATCTAAGGAATCCAAGATCACAACCAATTAGACCATGATCCACTGTGTCCTAAGCAGCCAGCTAGTCAGTGTTAGTTTCTGGAAGGTAACAAACATACTTCCAGCAAATATACCTCTAATCTAATGTCTAGCAAGCATTTATAAGGAAGCTAATACATCCAAGATACTAATAAGTGGTTGAACATTTGAAGACAAAAGGAAAAGAGGCCCTTGTCCTCAAAAACCTTGCATAGTTCTAAAAGGAATGTACGTGTTAACTAAGAATAGGAGGAGAAAACAAATAATCAAAGGAATTCAGAAAAGGGTTACTGTTAAATAAGTTACAGAAGCTAACTATTTGAAGCAAGACAGGAATTCTAGAAAAGGAGAAAGTCTATTCCAGTCCATAACATTCAGTGCAAAAGAAGGGAAATGTCCATTAGCATTGCTAATGCATGTCATTCATCCAATAGCTATCCGAATATCTCTCAATGCTTAAATTTCATCACATACTGTATATACTTCACCATCTGTAGTCTACAGGCAAATAGATAGGAAATCACTGAAAATATATCATCTTAAAAGTCAAAAGAATTTCAGAGATTTTAGAAACCCTTAAGGCATGTACTAAACAGTATCCACAAAATTGTTTATTCATATTTGGCTTGATCACTTTCAAGAAAAGAAAACTCTCAATCAGCTCTTTTTTAAAAAATGCAACTACTTTTATTTTATTATTTAAATATACTTTATTGATACATTTGTCTTTACACCAGAATCATTTCTAGGAGGAAGAAATGGATTTTCTGAAGGTATAAACTTACTTTTGTGATAAAGAACTATAATTATGCATAAAATCTGAAACTAACTTAATTCCTCATCATATTTATAGTATTCTGCTTTAGTAGTTCCCCATCTCTCTGACATTAGAAGTAGATTATATTTTATTATACTCTAGTACCTTCACTAATTTATCATTATTGGTTTGTTTATCTGTGTTAATTTCCATGGCCTAAGACAAAAAGTAAGAGTTGTTTTATTATCTTTTGAAAATGGAGCCATATGCTATGTATATCTTTGACCATTTTTCATCAGGCAAAAGACTCTTGGTATCATATAGTTCAGTCAATTTCTTATGAATTGATGGTTTGGTCCATATTTAGATCATTTAGGATGAAGTGACCAGTATGGGAGAGGCTGTTTCTGGGATACTAAAGAATAAATACCTGCTCCTATTGTAAAATCCAGAGTTCAGCTTTTTTTTCCCATTAGCTAAAATTGTTTTCATTTTTAAAACTGTTTGAGAAAGATTGGGATGTTTATCTTGCATTCACATCTGAGAGTGAAGGACTCTCAGAGCAGCTAACAATATATGGTAATGAGAAAGAGCCACTAAATCATAGGATTTGGGGTTTGGGCCTTTTTTTTCCCTGTCATCCTATTTTTTTTTCAATTCTAGGTACAGAGGGAGCAGTTTTCTACACTGGAACTCAAGTCATGAAGATCCAGTTAAAGAATCCAGATCAGATATTATAGTTAATTTAGCAGTAAAGTATTGGGAAACAAGGATCCAGGGATACTAACCCACTTGGACTTTGAGCTTGAACTTTTTAAACTAATACTAATTAGGAACTAAACTAAACTATGAGACAAATAGGGAGGGGAAAAGATAATGCCACCATTGAATAGGAAAAATGTTTATTTTTGCTGTGATTTTAAGTAAATATCACTTTGTAAAAATTCAGCTGATGTTCATTGGTTAAACTGGATTGGGATACTAACTGCAGGACCACAAAAATGGATTGACACAATCTGTGGAGGCTCAAAGTATAGCAGAAAAATAGAAATTTTCTACTCTCATCAAGGTATGGTAATGGGGTGGGGAGGTAATAAATCTAACAGACCTGACCTTCAGTCAGCCTACTGTCAAATCACATTATATAAAGTTTTACACACACACACACACACACACACACACACACACAAACATATAAATCTGGCTTTTTAAATTGATAGTGATGAAAAATATTTTTCACAGTATATTTTGTCTTCTAATTTTATAGTTATTAATTTTATCAACACAAAAAAATTTTAAATGTTATATACTAAAATTGGGTCTTTTGTCTTTTGTGATCTCCTCTTTTATTTGATCAAAAGTTCTAACCTTGCCAGTTTTAAAAAAATGTCTGATCTTATTTTCTTTTACTTATTTTTATGCTATTATGACCTTCTATATTTAGATCACATATCTATTTTGAGTGTGTTTTTGCATGAATGTAAAATATTGGTCTAGGCTTAATTTCTATCAACTTGATTCTCCTTTTTCAAGCAGTTCTTGTCAAAAAGAGAGACAGGTAATTTATGTTCTTTGGTTTATCAAATATTGACCTATTATTTTCAATTATTTTTGTTCCTTGCTAATCTAGTCTACTTTCTTTTTTTAACTAATAAAAATAGCTTTTAAGACTATAGCTTTCAAAAGTAATTGAAAGTCTGTCAATACTATGTCTCCTTCATTTTTTTTTATCTTTCCCTTGCTATTCTAGAGTTTTTGTTCTTCCAAATGAATTTAGGTATTCTTTTGCCTATTGTATAAAGTTATCTCTTTGAAATTTTCATTAGTATATCTTCTTAATTAACTTTGTCTTGGTTTTCTGTGGTTTTCTACGTGCCATATACCACTATGCCATCTGCAAATAGAAATGTTTTTTCCTCTCTCTTTCTTTGCCCATATAAGAACTTTTATTTTTTTTCTATTGTTTCTTTCTGCCAATAATCTCTATATTGTCCTGAGCAATGCTTTCTTTTTTATATTCTAGAGTTATGAATGATTTGATATTTGGGTCCAATAATGTGTTGGTAAATATTTAATAACATACTCTCTAAAAAAATAAATATAGACCCAATACACGTTTATGATTAATCTGCTTTATTAACATTGTCTTTATTACTTCCTTAAGTCTAGACATGCAATAATATAGTAAATCAAAACGTCATTTCTAAGGTATAAAAAAGTTTCGCACTGAAACTTTAACAATTGACTTTCTAGTTCATCTGGATTCTAAGACATCACCCATTTGAGTCTCTCCTCTGAGAGAATCATGGGTTCTAGTCTATTATCCTCCAGGCATGGGATAACTTCTTATGCTAGAAATGTGTTCAAGTATTTTTTCTCTCCTCATTTATTTTACCTTACTGAGTGAAATCAGTATCTGATGTTTTTGATGGTTTTTTTTTGTTTGTTTGTTTGTTTGTTTGTTTTGTTGTGAACAGAGGACTTCAGGTTCTTTGAGTAGAATTATTGTAGCAGCAGAGTCCAGACCTTAAGATACATAAATAAGCAAGATAGGTGGCTTATTCAGGCTTATTCTTGCTGTGGCATGGATTGGAGGCTAGTAGTAAGCAATTCTTAAGTGAGGCCTTTAGATATTAAAATGTTATGGTGTTAAGAATTTAATAAATGAACAAAAATAAATTGTGATTGCATACTTCCAGGTTATCTCAAGTCATATTGTCTTGATTTACCTTCACTGAGGTCACTATTTCCATGTCTTCTACATTAGGAAAAATGGGCTCTACCCCTGAGATTAAATGGACCTTCAGAAACCAACTTTGCCATTGCTTTTCTTGAACCTCGCCTACTAGAACACTTTCTAATCATTTTCACTCTTATGCTTTTCTATTCAAACTCTCCTTTTTACTCTATGAGAAAACAGGACTCTGCCCACAGAGCTGTTCTTGCCTTTGGTAGACCAGTTTTGACATTAATTGCCTGGATTAAGTCCTCAATAGGACATTCTTTTTATTTTTGCTTCATGTTCATGCTCACATTTCTCCAGCCCATTCCCTTTTTCCAGTTCTTATTCAGGTTCTCATTAGAATATAAGTTCCTTAAGGACAGGTAAAATCTTGCTTTCTTAGACTTGAATTCCTAGTGTTTAACACAATACCTACAATATAGGAACTGCTTAATAAATGCATGCTCTTATCTCTTAAAGTGTGTGTGTGTGTGTGTGTGTGTGTGTGTGTGTGTGTGTGTTAATAGGGCAGATAGAGTAGCTAGGTGGTTCAGTGGATAGAGTAATGGCCCTAGAATCAGGAGGACTTGAGTTCAAATGTGATCACAGGTACTTATCAGTTGTGTATTAGACTCTTTCTCTTCTTTGTCTCTTCTTGATTTGGTTTGGTTATCAGGAGTATATTTATCTCAGAGAAGTTTACTAGGCAAACTCATCACTATATTTAAGAATACACACAAACACACACACATACACCATGGATATTTTAATGTATGTATGTAAATGTGTATGTACAGGAAAAAACAATACTATTATGTGTACATATATATGCACATAAGTGTGTATATCATATATTCATTCATATAGATATTAATTATTCTTTAAATACTCAATAAAATCATTTGTAAATTTTTTTGCCAAGCATGCATATTTTTTTAATGCTGATAATTCATTTCTGTCTTCTTTAATTATTTTAAATTGACTTTTTAAAGAAATCTTGTTAACTTTTTATATATTCTTATAGATACTTGTCAATACCCTTTGAATTATCATCTTTATGATAAAGTATGATTTTAAAGTCATTTTTTTTCCTCCATGCTATGAAATTACCTTGGAAATTTGTGGATAGAGCACAGGCCTTGAAATCAGAAAGACTGGAGTTCAAATCAGCCGCAGACACTTAATACTTACTAGCCATGTGATCCTGCATAAGTCACAACACCAATGATCTCAAAAATAATAATTAATTAATTAATTGTAGTCTTTTTAACCTGGGATTCCACTGGTCTAAGGAACTTTAAAATTGAAAAGTCCTTCTGTAAAGAAAAAGTGAAGAAAATGAGCATTTCTATAACACTATTTGCCAAACACCATGTTAGGCACTTTATAAATATTTTCTTGTTTGATATTCATAACAACTATGCAAGAATGATATTGATATTATCTTCATTTACACTTGAGAAAAGGCAGGCATTTGAGTAACTTTTGTAAAGTCACACAACTGACATCAGAGGTCTGATATGAACTAAGATACTCCTGACTCCAAGCCCAGTGTAGTATCTACTCCAACACTTAGCTGCCTACTAGGATTGCTGACAACACAGAGTAGCAATTTATTCACAGTTATGTTAAAGAGATGTCAGCACACTGTGAGGTGAGAGTGTTAAAAGCAGGCATAGAGGATCTCTGCCTTCATATGTCTATAACCTAATAAGGAACCAAAAGACAAGCACCCAACTACAATAAAAAATATAATATAAGAATCTCAAAAGAAATGTACAAAGTACTATGGAAGATGTTGGGGATTTTCTCATCCCAACATCATAGAGAGCTCAAAGAGAATTTACTCATTAGATTATATCCATGTTCTGTTTGGTTTTCTAGAGGTCTCTGGACCAGCCTTCCTTTCAGCTGAGTAATAATCACCATGAGAATAGCCAGGGATAAAGTCCAGATTCTTTATTATCTCCTTTACAGTCTAGTTTCCTTGCCTGGGGCCTGGGCTAACTTTCTTGAAGTCCTCCAGAATGTGTCTTGGTTTCTGTGGAGGAAACAGAAGGACCACCACCAAGGTCTGTGTCTTGAACTATGTCTCAGTCCCAGAGCTTATGCTCCACTTCCAGTCTGTCTCTGGCTGAGTTTGTCCCAGTTCATATGCAGTATACTGAGTATAAAGCAATCATTATGTCACTAGGGAACCATTATTTGTTGTAAGATTTAATCTCTCATACTGAACTAAAGAACTATTAATCACCATGCTAAACTAGATGACCATTGTATTATCAATTCCACTGAGTTAGTACCTTGTAAAAATCCTGGTTTCAGAGTTCTGGCCCATTACAATCCATAGATAAACTTTAAAAAGGGATTGATTACCATGGTAAGGAAGATTGTTTGGGCTTGTGGCAGCTTCCTCTTATGATATAGATTGGGTTTTATAACCTCTAGGATGCACTTAGAGAATGTAGTCAATCAGTAGTATTCTGTGGCAATTTAGGATAAATAAAGAAACCATTTCACAGGAGAGAGAATGATAGAGAAAAGAGGAATCATTCAAAAAATCAAAATTAAAAAAAAGTGGAGAGTTTTCAGGAATACAAACCATAGAGCTGGTAGTGTTTGGCATCTAAATGAGAGAACATTAATTACCATGTGCAAGCAAAAGCAATAGAAAGAGTTACAGAATACATTTTACAACTTATAAAGAAGTTTGATTTTTTTTTAATAGTATTGAGGTAGCCATTTAGAAAAAAAGCTTCAGATGTCTCATATAAGGTAACAAATAATATTTGTAAGGGTGAGCAAGACCTTATACTTAAGAATGTCTATACATAGTCTTTTACATGTGATTTCTCTTTAATAGCTCAGATGATAAAGATAGCACTTCTGAACAAGAAAAAGTTAAGGAACCTGTCTTGGAGATGATGCCATTTGAGTTAGCATTAAATTGAAAGTTAAAAGTTAGATGGAATTTTTTGATGAGAGGGACATTCCAAGAAGATTGAACAACATGAACAAAAGTGGTTTAATTTGATTACAGCATATCACCCATGACAGATTTAGGTTGAAAGAAAGCTGAAAAAATAGTTGAATTTTGGAGGGTCTTGAATATGATGCATTGTACTAGGTACTATCACTTATCTTGCAGAAATAAACATATATTTTATCTACGCTATTTTCCTGATCTATTAATAAAAGAGTAAGCCTATCTCAAAGGAAACAAAGTTAGTTTATTATAAATAGTTCATGAAGTTATGCTGGCTTTTGATAAGCATCTCTTTGTTTTCTAAGTGCTCAGAAATCATTAGTTAATAAATAATACATTGACAAATTGTGCCAGGGATCAAACTTCAAGCTTACTACGGTAGTTTCTCTGGACTCCAACATTTTTCTCTTTAAAAATAATAACAAAATAGACATACCTCATTTCTTTTCAGTGTTCTGATGATTGTTTTATTCTCCTTAATCTAAATTACTAATAATGTTCCTATGATCACATCTGCATTCTTTTAGTATCTTTAGGTGTAATTTATCCAGACTTAGATATATGAACAATTTAAAGTACTGAGGCATTCCCTTACTACCTTTCTTTGTATCTTGGGATTCAATTATCTCTTAATAGTGTCTATACTATCTCTTCCAGTTTTAAGATCTTTTCTCCTCCTAGATAGAAAATACAAAAGAAATATGAGCTGAATAACTGTGCCATCTTTCTGTCATGTTAAAATTACACCACTTTTATCTGTACTTTTTTGGTTCACATTCATGATCAAAAGATAATTATAAAAAAACCTAGTTTATATTATGCAAAACATATTTGCCAATTTTCAAATATTATTCCTACAATTTCATTTTCTGCTTTTCATTCCTCTTTGCTTATGAAATGCTCTTTTCTTTTATATGTATATGTATATGTATCATTTTAAAATTTGAGCTCAAAAGAAAGATTGATTTTTTTTAAAGAGAGATCTCCTTTTTCAACTTCAGAATAATAATTTGAGAATGGAAAATTTCTCAAAAGTTCCCTTTCTGAGAGCTTCCAGACTTTCTTGAATCGTATTTCTTTTAAGTCTCTGAAACTATTGTTTCCTTTCTGAACTTGATGAAATCTACTTTCCTAAAGGGTTCACATCTCAATATGTCCAACTTTTTCCCTTTGTTATTATGAACTCAAAGATGACATGTCACTTTCTCCTAAGGTTTCTGTCATTTCTATTCTCCCACTTAGTCCTTTGTTGAGCAAAATTAAATCTAGAACAGTGGTTCTCTTTGTTGTTACCTTACAAAAAGATGAAATTGCCAGCAAGAAAAATCAATAATTTAATTCTGAATCCCAATCTCAGATCAGTTCTGTATTCTTTACACTGAATGGACTCTTAATCTGTGTGCATTTCTAAAACTTTGAATTTTCTCCAGTAATCAGGAGAATTAAACCATTAACTCATTTTGCAATACTAAAAACACTCTGATGCCAGAAGTCTCTAAAAAACCTTAATTAAAACTGATGACATCAAGAAGAAAGGTTACATAATTGGTTATTCTCTTTCTTCTGCTGACTTCAGTTTTGTTTAGTTTAGTTTTGCTTTTCTGTCTTTTATGACAAGTATTGGTCAGATGCCTCAGTGTGTCTGGAGGAACAGGTATGAATTCTGGAACAAGCCCTAAACATTATTGTTAGAGATTCATGTTATTTATTCAGAATTATTTTTCTAAGCAATAGAACAATGATATTTTCTTCTAAGCTATCAATCAATTTGGTCAGAGAGATTTTCCAGAGCATCATGACTTTTGTCCTGAGGAAATTTTCTAAAACATGATTACCTCTGTTTGTTAGGACTTAGATTTATTATAGGAATTTGTAATAGGATCCATTGAGGTTAGCTTGCTAGGTAAAGCAACCTACATGTGCAAGAATGTTTGTGGCATTCGTTTTTGTAGTAGCAATGAACTAGAAAACTGAGTGAAAACCCATCAATTGGAGAATGGCTGAATAAGTTATGGTATACCATATGATGTATGGTAGAAATTATATAATATTATTTTTTCTGTAAGAAATTATCATGAGGTTGATTTTAGAGAGGTCTGGGGTAACTTACATGAACTGATGTTAAGTGAAATGAGCAGAACCAAGAGATCATTATACACAGCAACAAGACTATACAATGATCAATTCTGATGGACATGGCTCTTTCCAACAATGAGATGATTCAGATCAATTCCAATAATCTTGTGATGAAGAGAGCCATCTACACTTAGAGAGAGGACTATGGGAACTGGGTCTAGACCACAACACAGCATTTTTTTCTCAATTTTTTTTCTTCTTGATCTGATTTTTCTTGTGCATCAAGATAACTGTATAAATATGTATATTTATTTAATGTATATTATACATTAATATGTATATTATCCAATATATATTGGATTTAACATATATTTAACATATTTAACATGTATTGGATTACCTGCCATCTAGGGGAGTGGCTGGGGGAACACAGAGAAAATTTGGAACACAAGGTTTTTCAAGCATCAATGTTGAAAAATTACCTCTGCATATGTTTTGTAAATATAAAAACTTTAATAATAAAAAAGAGGGATTACCTTGCTAAACTTCAGGACTAACATGACCTGTCAACACCACCATAGCCCTTGAAGGTATTTCTGGTGGGTATTCAAGCACTATTGGCACAATGGTAAGTTAGGAAACATCTTTTCTTCTTCTCCAGTCTTCTACTTTTAATATTCTTTCATTTTTCCTTGCCTCTGGAGCTTCTTAGAGAAAGGAACAATACATCTTCCCCTGAAAGACTGAGAACACCACCTCTTTGACATCAAAAATAGTTTTAAAAAGTAAAATCATGGATTTGCATCTGGAAGGAATGTTAAGATCATCTACTCTAAACCCACATTAGACATGTAAGGAAAATATGATTCAAAATTAATGAAGTGAATTAACCAAAGTGGGACAGATAATGAATGATAGGATTGAATAGCTATAGTCCATTTCCAAATGCAGTAATCTCCCCTTCCCTGAATGGGCAAGTTTTACAGCCAGTGGTCCAAAATAAAACTATAATTACTTTGATACTTTAAGAAACCTCTTTAACTTATTATTTGTGGGTCAGTTTAAGTGCATTTAAGATGATCACTCCTTTTTATAGTCTTTATTTTATTTTTCTTTCTCCTAATACATTTTCCTTTCCTCTGGGAATCCTTATCTACTTGCAATATGGAAGCAGCCCTGTGTCCTCTGCTGCCACATGAATGCTATAAGAATATCATTTGTGACATCCATTTCATGATTCATGACATCAGGATATCTCAGAATCTCATATTAGAATCACAAATAACAAAACTTTGTTTACCTAGCTAACATGGAAAATCAAGACTTGACCAACCTGAGAGCAATTATCTATATCACAATTATTTTTCAAATGACTGTCTCTTTATTAGAACTCTTCACTCAAGGTCCAATCTTTCCAACATTTTGGATGTTTAGACTTTAATATAATGCTAAGTATGAAAGTAATGGTTGATTTCCTTCTGCTCCCTCAGTACCATGTTGAAGATGTTTATTTACTCAATATTTAATATCTCTGGAACAATAAACAAGTTGTTTAGTTTCCATAGGTTTCACTTTCCTCATATATTAATGTATATATATAATGTACATGTACATATATATATATAATTTTTCATGAATTTCAGAATTAGATATTAAACAACATAACATTGCTACTGCTAATTTCATTCTCTCCTTAGTAGCCAGAAATTTTACTTTCTTTTTTCATGTGAATCATGGAATATCTCTGTCCCAGCCTGGAGTAAAAGTTCAAGGGATGCTTTCTTTTTGAACATTCTCAATTGTATAAAGGCAACAAAATCCAAGCTTTTAGTGTTAATACATTTCAACAAATCAATTAATTAGTTCATTTATTTTTATATCTGTCTTTTTCTATATATCAATAAAAATGGAGATGAGATACCATAATTTTTTATATATTTTCATTTATAAACATTACCTCAATGGCATAAATATAGAGGAGAATTTTATTGCATTTGATGTCAGCATAGAAATAGTCTGATAAATAACACTTTATCTAGACTAATTTTTGGAATTTTTGTAATCAATCCAATAGTATGTTTCATATAACACTTCTTTATTAC
Source organism: Antechinus flavipes (assembly GCF_016432865.1). NCBI lineage: Eukaryota > Metazoa > Chordata > Mammalia > Dasyuromorphia > Dasyuridae > Antechinus > Antechinus flavipes. Next base: position 267,545,481 of record NC_067400.1, on the reverse strand, counting down.
CCCTTCCAACTTTCCACTCACAAATTAGAAGATGAGTTCTGCTCCCAAGATCTAAGGATGTATGTGGATTTAAGATCCAACTGCTATGTTCCATGAACTCTCATTGGTCTGCTTACCATTAAGAGGCACGCAGTAGACAAAATTAGCTTACAGGCAAACATTTAATAAAATGGCATAATAAGAACTATATCTATAAATCATTCTCCACATATCCTGGCATGTACTTTCACAAATATGCACAATATATGTGAGAAAATGAATTATAAATTTAATTATAACAACAGTGAGGCACACAAATAAGTAATACAAGTGAACAAAGTACCATATTTCTCTGGTATAACAAAGCAGTTCCCTTGTATTCTTCCTCTCCTTGGATTATTCTCGCATGGCACATTATTAATTTTGAAGGCTAGCATTCAACTAGCATCATTTTTCTTCTTTCCTTCTAGGTGTTTTTTTTTTTTCCTGTGAGTGCTTCCCTTAAATCATTATCTGTTTTTCTTTATGTGTGATTATCTATCTTTCCAACTGTTTTTTAAATAATCTTGAACTCACTGAGTCTCAAACTGAGGGAAAATATTAATTTTACTAGAAGAGAAATTTCTGTGGCCTGTGGGAATGAAAAGGGAAGAAGAAGAAATTATATATATTCTATGTATATGGACTTTATTGGATAAAATCTGTCAAAATTCACTACTGTGATAATCAGAAGTTTCCACATCCACAAGATTCATGAAGCAAAGTAATAATTCAGTGTCTTATAAAAATGACAAGATCAGATTTTTTTTTAGAAATATTGGCCAGTTGGTTGATGGCGAGAGAGATAAGCACAAGTCAATAATATGTGGCTCAAAACAGAGATCTATACATATACCTATCAATTTGTAGCTTTTTTCATTATTTTAGCAAATAGCATTTTATAACAGGGAGACCAAAAGTTATTGAATATCCGTAGATATTTTAGCACACTCTAACTTTCTAAATCTTAGATTTGAAAAAGTGTGACCACTAGGATATTGTATAAAGTAGAGGTATGAATAATTCCAACCATTGCAGAAAGCAATTTGGAATTGTTCATATCCTTTGGCTGGGTGTCTACTTGATAGTCATACATCTCATTTTGGTAAAAAAAAAAAAAAAAACCAAAAACATAAAGAAAGATATTTCTAACAGCATGTTTTTTGTTAACAGTAAAGTAGAATCACGATTTTTCTTCAAATGGGAATAATTGAACAAATTGTATTATATGAATACAAAGAATATTGATACACTAAAACAAATGACAAATGAAATAAAAAATTTGAAAGAATTGTGTGAACTGGTACAGATTGTAGTAAGTCAAACCAGGAAAACAATACAATGATTCTAATGATGCAAAATGAAAAGAGCACTAACATGAAACCAAATACTTTTTACTCTTAAATTAGAAATCATGTCTACCTCAATTTAATACTAAAAAAGATGAAGAAAATTAATTCCTCATTTTGCTTAGAATGGTAAGAATTATGCACCAAAATGATTTATGTTTTAATGGATATTTGATAAAAGGGAAGATATATTGTATTTTTGGGAGGTATTGAATGGGAGTTGCAATCAGAAATGGTCATAATGGAGGGGAAAAGTTGTCAATATATTGGTAAATATTGTCAATATTTAAGGAAGATAAATAAAAGTAAATATTCCACTAAAATGATCTAGCCTTTTTTAATTACCCTGAAATATGGTAGGTATAAAGGAACATAGTTTACAGAATTATTTAAATTCCCAGAATAGTGAAATTAATTAAGGACATTTGATCTAATGCTAATCTAATTCAACTGTGAGAATCAACCAAAATTCAAAATAACAAATAAAAGAACTTAATTTTAAAATCTTCAACTATGGAAAACAAAGAATCCTTTACACAATTGTATAAGTCTCTGATTAGTTTAGACAGCTACAATTCACTTGCAAGAAAAATGTTGAAAAGATCTTTTATGAGTTCAAGAACCACTTATAGTAAACATATTTACTGTTAGGTTCTTGATATTAAATAAGAGTTTTAGAAATAAAAATCAGCTTTCCAGAAATAGACAAGCACATGTAATAATAACTGCACTCAATATCAATTCTACTTTTTACCTTTTCCTTTTCTTTTTTTAAACATAGCAGAATTTATTTTGGTATGTGTTGCAAAAGGAACCACTGTAGCTTTTTAAGATCAAAGACATGTTCAAATAGGTTTATTTAAGTATGGTTTATTTAAAGGGCTAATCGGAATTAAACCTTATAATCCTACTATCATGTCCAAGAGTGCAGCTATTGCTGCTTATTGTCTATATATTTGCTCATTCTGTATTGTGCTTATCAACTTGTTGCACCTGGCTCTAATTATCTTCTATCCAGCTGATTCTGAAATCAGCATGTCATACTGTGCAAACCTTGTATATCCCGTCACAAATCCTACCCATCTCTCATAGTAATTCTGATAGAGTATTAGCACTCCCTCCACAACATTATTTAGAACAACAATAATAAAACCTGATATTTAGTGCAAAAAATTGTAAATTGGTTTTGATTCACTTACTAAAAAGACAATATTCCATTTACTTTTCCCTAAAAATGCGGGAGATTGGTGTTACAGGGGTTGCTTGGATATCATACTCCCTGAAGTTGAAAGAGATTTTGTTGTCTATGAATGGGACAGGGCTGTTGAACTGTAAGCTTAGTTATATAATGCTCAACATCTGCCATGAAAGCATCCAAACAACAGCAAACCAGTGTTTCTTGTATTTTCCTTAGTAGAGAACTAATATAAGTTATTAAGTTTTTATGTCCCTTCTTTCTTACTCTTCTTTCTGAGAGAAAGGGGAGTGGCTCAAAAAGATTGGCCATATCCATATTCCAAAATTGGAATCACCTTGTTTTGGAAACCCATACTTCTTTCAGTTTCTCTTTATATTTTATACATTTCTAAGACATCACCTCGATGGATAATGTTGGAAGAACTGTGGAAAAAATTGGCATGGAATTCTCCAACTGATAAATGGTCAAAGGATATGAACAGACAATTTTCAGAGCTAGAAATTAAAACCATTTCTAGTCATATGAAAAAATGCTTTAAATCACTATTAGAGAAATGCAAATTAAGAGGTACCAATACACATTTATTAGATTGGGGGGATTTTAATATGTCAATTTTGTAATAGCAAAACAACCAAAATAAAATCATAATAGAATTTTGCATTGAAAAGAAAACATATATAAGGACTTTGAAGATTTGTATGAACAGATACAGCCAAAATAAGGAGAACTATGCTATTTAGAAATACAATGACTTGAACAATGTAAAGAAAAAATAATAAAAAGGAAACTGAATGCTGAATAAATATCCTAAAAAAGAGAGAATAAAACATAATACTAACTCCTGTAGGCCAAGAGGTGAAGAACTATTAGGACAGAATTTAGATACATTGTTATATGTGTTCATTGCACCAAGTTTTATTTGTTTGTTTTTTGTTTTGCCTTCTTGTTATTGTTGTTACTATTGTTGTTGTTAACACAGTGCTTGGCACATAATAAGAAACTGATAAACACTTCTTTCTTTGTTACAAAACAAGGCCTAATTTTGGAGAAAATTGGAAGTTCCAAAAATGATTTTAGTTTAAGGGCAAAAAAAAAGCATTAACAAAATATATTTTTTAGGTAGAAAATATTTAGATTACTTTTTTCCTAAATAGATTAATAAAACATACACTATTTTTCATATTACAATTAAGCCCTCTGTCCCCCTCAAAAAAAAAAAAGGAAAGAAAATTCAAAACACCATTTCATAAAGCAAATTACAGTGGAAAAAAAGCCATGATGGGGAGTGATTCAAATTCATGAAATGTATTATTGAGAAGACCCAAATGAAGAAGCACTACAAAATTATTTCATTATATATTGTTATTAATGGTATTATTATTATCATTGTTAATGTTATTGAGAGATGGTGCAAAAAAAAAGATTTTCTAAGCTGAAGTTTAAAGAAAGTTTAAAGAAGTTTAAAGAAAACTGATTTCTTTTTCCAAATATGTCAAATTATGGATCCTAACCCCTAAAACTACCATTTTAAAAACACATTTCAGGAAGTATTCCATGAAATCTGAGATGAGTAAAGTAAGTGAGAGAGAATCAGTAAGCTTTTATATATCACTAAAATATTGTAAGTAATTTTATTTCCTTATAGAAAAGATATATGTCTTGCCCAAGATTTCTACTCTTATCTTAGCTCTCTCTCATAAGTTCAGTTCTCTCTCTTTTTTTTTTCCTTTTTGCCTTCTCTCCTTTTTTTTTTTTTCTGGCTCCTAAATGTTCCCCTCCAAGTTCTCATAAAGTCATACATTTTATACCAAAAAACTCTGAACAGGCATAGCTTTAAAAATGATTTTGTAACTCCATTGGTTATGCTGAATTAATCTTAGCCTACAGTACAGAATACATGTTCTTGTGCCTCTAAAATGCATTTGTTCATTTTTTTTAGCCATTTCAAGGAATAAATTATATTGCTTCTTAATGCAAAGTAACTATTTCATGCCTCATTGTACTTCCTATACTGATTGAACTTGTCTGCCGAGAGAAAGATTTTGAAAGTTAACAACCTCATCCCTCCCAAGCTAGTGAATTCATATTTATTCATCAAACAAACATGGAGTGCCATGCAGAACTGAAGAGGTCAAAATTCAGGCCAATTGCTTGACATAAAGAGCTTCTCCCTTTCTCTCAAATTCCTTGATCATTAGAGAAGGATACATGAGCACATACACAAAGTGAAAAAAACACAACACACAGCACATGTCCACTCTTGACAATAAAAAAAGAACTCAATCTAAACTAAACTTAATCCAAACTATTTTACCTAGAAACTGAGGGGTATGTTTTGAACATTCCAAAATAAGTGTGATGAAAGCTGCTATCCCTGTTGTTTGCCAACAGTTGTTCTATGGTAAATGTATATACATGTATATTTTATATTTTTGTGTGTGCGCATGTGTATGCTACAAATGTTATTAAAGACTTCTTGGCTTACTCCTTTAATAGAAATTGTGTGATAGGATTAGGGATTTATAAAGATTTCTCCCCACAGAAGAATAATCCTGCAAAAGAATTGTTTGGACTGACTGAGGAAGATGCTACATTGAATTGGAGCTATGCTGGGTTTTTATAAAAATCATCTATTCCATCAATATAATAATGTGAAACAGAATAGGTACATTTCAGGAAGAAGAGATTACTTTTGCAACAAACGCATAGTCACATAACCGATTTATCATTTTCAGTTCCTCAATACTTTTCTGTCTCTCTGTCTCTTTTTCCCTTTTTGTTAGAGATCTTTATAGATGATAATGCTGAAACTATATACAAGAGAGAGTTGATGATGATAAAATACAAGAATATTCAGAGATTATGGAAAGACATGAACACCAATACAATGATAGTTAATTCATCACATTAATGTTGAATTTTTAAATTGTTACAATCATTATAAGAAGCAATTTGGAATTATGTGATTAATCTCCACCTTCCCACTCATAGCTATAAAAGTTTTATCAATTATCTCTCTCCTAATTTTTTTATCATATGATCTTTAATATTCAATACATTTTGTATTTACAAGTCATTTATACATTTTGTATTTATTGTGCAGTCTAATAAATTCAAGAATTGAAAAATAGCATTTCATTTTGACAATGCAGCTCCCATTTTGATAAATTTTACATTAGCATATCTGCAAATCTTAGTAGAAAAGGAAACATAGTAATTAAAGTGATTAAATTTTTGATGTCCTTTGATCCACAGATTCAATTTCTAAGTATATAATCTTAGAAAGTCACTAACATTAAAGGATCCATATACATTCTAACATTTATTTATTTTTATAATAAAATCTTTTATTTTCAAAACATATACATAGATAATTTTTAACATTCACCTTTGTAAAACCTTGTGTTCAATTTTTTTTTCTTCCCTTCCCTCCACTTCCTCCCTTATATGGCAAATAATCCAATATGTTAAACATGTGCCATTATTCTATGCATATTTCCACAATTATCATGGTGCACAAGAAAAATCAGATTAAAAAGGGGAAAAAAATGAGAAATAAAACTAAATGCAAACAACAATAAAAAGGTGAAAATATTATGTTATACTCTACATTCAGTCCCCACAGCATCTCTCTCTGAGTGCTGATTACTCTCTTCATCACAAGACCATTGGAACTGGCCTGAATCATCTTGTTATTGAAAAGAACCATATCTGTCAGAATTGATCATTATATAATCTTGCTGTTGCTGTGTACAATATTCTCCTGGTTCTACTCACTCCACTTAGCCTCACTTCATTTAGCATAAGTTCATGTATGTCTCTCCAGACATCTCTAAAATTATCCTGCTGATCATTCCATATAGAACAGTAATATTCCATAACATTCATGTGCCATAACTTATTCAGTCATTCTTCAACTGATGGGCATCCACTCTTCACTCTAATATTTAAATAGTATTTTCTTGTGGGTAGAAAAACAAATTGTATCAAGGTTGTTTGGACAATTGATTTTAAAAAATACAGTACCTCATTGTAATGAGATATCACTGCTAATAGGGTAATAAATATGATGACTACAGACAAATATGAAAGCATATAATTTAAAACAAAGTAAAGTGAAAAGAGCCAGGAAAGCAATAGATACAATAATTAGTACAATTTTAATGGAAAGAGCAACAACCACAAAAAAAAAAAATCAAAACTGAATTAAATAAAAATTTAAAAAAATAAGTTTGTGCTCAAAGAAATATGAAAAGACATATGCAATTATTCCTTTGCAGTGATTGAGGTCTGTGGATATGAAATAGCATGTATTATTATTTTTCTCTTCTTTTTAATATTTTTATTTTTAAAATTCTTTGTTATAAAGAATAGCTTCTCTGATATAAAGGAATGATTTAAAGGAAAATTTAGGTGATGTAAAAATGGTTAATATAATTAATTTAAATAAATAAGACCAAAATAATTGGTTTTCTAACAAAAAACAATATATAATTATGAAAAAAATAACCAATTAATTATAAAATACATAGATGGTAGAGGATAGATTACAAATAAAAGACTTCTTTTAGGTCTCCCAAATTCCGCTTCAAAAAACTTAAAATTTTGCTTAAAAATAAATACTAAAAGGTAGAACCTACAAAAGGATACAGTGAAACAATATTCCAGCACAACATACCTTAGAAGTTTGGCAAGAAACTTCTATCATTGATGAGCAGGAAATTACAGGGCTTCCTTTGTACACTGTGAGGGGACTCTTGCATTACCTATACTTCTATGTAGATAGCAGTCCCAAGATGAGAACACTAGCACCCCAGAACTTGCAACTTCAGGAGAATCAATGCCCTGTTCACAGTTCCAGGATGGAAAAGAGTACTTGTATTTCTCACAGAACAGAACACAGGCCAGAAGACTAGTAAATGTATGTCTCTATAAATCATACTATATATAACCATGGAAGAACTAAAATCTTACAGCTTCCCTGAACTAGGTCTGAGAGCAGCTGAACAAGAACAAGAACAACAACAACAACAACAAAAAAAAAAAAACCTGAAGCTTGATATAGTGCCCTCTCCCTTTTGGGGGAAGAGCCCAACTTTAATATAAAGCTAAAGGTCAAGAAATAAACTTGGAAATTGAGCAAGCAAGAACAAAACCAAAGAATAAAAATCTCCTGAGCATAGAAAGTTATTATGGTGACAGGGAAAATCAAAATATAGGATTGGAAGATGGCAACAAAATCAAAACATCTAAAGCTTCAAAGAAAAACGTGAATTGGTCTGATATCCTGGAAGAACTCAAAAATAATTTTACAAATCAAATGACAAATGAGAGAGAAAAAAATTGTGGAAAGAAATGATAGTGATATAAGAAAATCGTGGAGGGACAAAGGGTTAACACCTTGGTAAAGAAGGGATAAAAAATACTGAAGAAAATAGCACCTTAAAAAAAAGACAGAATTAGCCAAGTGGTAGAAGAGGTAAAAAAAGTTCATTCAGAAAACCCTTATAATAAGGAGAATTGACCAAATGGGGGAGAGGGTGAGGAAGGGAACACTTATAAGAATTCCCTGAATAGAAAAGCTCCTTTAAAAAGTAGAATTGGTAGATGGGGAAAGGAAGTTAAAAAAAAAAAAAAGCTTACTGAAGAAAATATTTAAAAAAACAAAAAAACAAAAAAAAACAATACAGCAGCTAGATGGTACAATGGATAGAGCACAGGCCCTGAACTCAGGAGGACCTGAGTTCAAATCCAGCCTCAGATACTTAATACTTCCTAGCTGTGTGACCCTGGGCAAGTCACTTAATCCCACTTGCCTCAGAAAAACAAAGAAAAGAAAAGAAAAAAAAAAACCTATAATTAGACAAGTTGAAGCAAATAACTCCACAGTATATCATGAAGTGGTAAAATAAAACCAAAAATAAAAAATTTAGAAAGATGAAAATGTGAACTATCTCATTGTTTAAAAAAAAAAAAAAAAAAAGATCTGACCTGGAATATAGATCCAGGAGAGATAATTTAAGAATAATTAGACTACCTGAAAGCCAGGATAAAACAAAGAGCTTAGACATCATTTTTCAAGAAATTATCAAGGAAAACTGCCCTGATATTCTAGAAGAATATTAATTAGAAACTGAGAGAATTCATCTATCAACACCTCAAAGAAATCTCAAAATGAAGACTCTCAAGAAAATAACACAAGATTTTAAGACTTTGTAAATTAAATGATGGGAGGGCTTGGAATATAATATTTTGGAGCATAAAGGAGTTAGGATTACAATCAAGAATATCCCATTCAGTTAAACTGAATATAATCTTTCAGTGGAAAAATGCATGCATATATAGCATGCAATATAAATTTAAACAACTCTCATAACCACATCTATCAAATTGGTCAAAAAGACATAAAAATGACAAATGCTAGAGAGGATGTAGAGAAATTGAAACATTAATGCACTCTAATAGTGGAGTTTTGAACTAATTCAACCAATCTATAGAGCAATTTGAAAATATGTCCAGAGCAATATAAAACCATACATACCCTGTGTTCCATCAAAACTACTAGTTGGTACATATATACATACATACAAAGAATTAAAGTGATGCCCACCAAATTGTGGTAGATTGTGATGGAATATTATTATGATGTAACAAATAATGAGCAAATGCTCTTAGAAAAATCTGGAAAAACTTATGTGAACTCATGCAAAATAAAATATGCAGAATCAGGAGATGTACATAGTAGCAATATTGGATCATGATCAGTTGCAAATGCCTTAACTCTTCTCAGTAATACAATGATCAAATACAATTCCTAAGAACTTGTCATGAAAAATGCTATCCATCTTCAAAAAATTAACTGAAGTTTGAGAGTACATTGAAACACAATTTTTCTCTTTATTTTTCTGGTGGTTTTTTTAGGTGTTTTCTTTCACCATGTGGCAAATACAGAGATGATTTTTGCATGATTGCAAATATCTATTTTATTTCAAATTGCTTGCCTTCTCAATAAGGTAGGATGGAGAAAAGAGAAAGAGAGAATTTGAGACATATCACATATAAATCTGGGACTCAGTATCCCACCAGTATACACAGAGCTCTTGGGAAAAGTAGTGACCACTTTGAAGCAGAATGATGATGAGGCAGATGTTCAGGAAACATGTGGCAAAGGCAACTCAAAACTTTTGTTCTCCCAAAACAACCTGGAAGTTTGTTTATTTTTTTTCTTTATTGATTTATCACAGAGTTATTCTTGGGAACAACGTTCCTTCTGGATGGTTTGCTCGATTGTTTCTGCAAGGACTGTTCATCTCCACATTTTGTCTGTTGATTATTAGAGATGCTCATCATTGAAGCTGCTTTGATCTTCAAATGTACCCATTTCTATCTAAAGTATATGTGTTTGAAGCCCCAAGAGAATTATCTTCACTATATCATCTCTATGCCATCTGTCTTTGACTTAACAGACTGCTAGTCTGTGTATTATGTTGCCTCCCTTTCATCTTCTCTATTCCTTGCCTGATGCTTTATCTCTTATCGTTTCTGTAGCTAAAGAAGGGAAGGAAATTTTTCTCATTCTGCCTTTCCTGAAGAGGTCTCTTCCATAGCCAAATTTTAGGTTGTATTGTCTCCAACTTAAATTGCTGGATGAGTTTTCTTTTCTATTTTTCTCTGCTGCTAGATGTCATGACTTATGGAGAGGAAAAAGAAGGAGAAATTCACTTCTCCCATCTCCCAGTTCACAATTGCTCCAAATATCAACTGCCTCAGCCACTTCAGAGGTTACATATTAAAAACTGCCAAAGATACTATTTTTTTTTCAAACTTATCGTTCCTTTCTTGATTCAATTAACATCTGTTCCACACCCAAAGAGACCTCAATCTCTACAAAGAAGTAGATGCACATGTCATTTTTTCCCTTGAAAACAAACTTGTTCTTTATAATTTTGAAGCATTTAGTTGTTTTGGAGGTTGGGTTTTTTTGGTTGTTGTCCTTTACATTTGAATTGTTAGATTCATTGTACATATTTTTTTCCTGTTTCTGTTCAATTCGTTAGACTTCTAAGAGAATCAGAGGCATCTTTTTTGTGCATTAAAAGTTCTTTTTATATAGCTACATTTTATCTTTCCACCACCACCACCACCACCTGATAAGATAATAGAAAACCTAACTGAATAAGGCCTACAGCTGCATCCACAACATAATGGATGGGACTGACACTTTCAAAGAATGGGTTCATTGTCAGTGTTGATGTGTCTAGACATACAAAAAAGAGGTCTATTTGAAAGCACATAATGTGAACCATTTTTCAGAATTACCTATCCATCCTGGTAATTTATTAGCCTGGCCAGAAACTGATGGCAAGGAAAGTGTGGTTTCTCTGTTTACAAATGCTAGGGTAACCTGTGCCTTGGGGTTTAACTAAATCTGATTTAGTGACTTGAACTTCAGAAGAGAGACATTACACATCTGTTTTTGTAACTTACAGGGTCTTTAGTATTCTTGCTTTGCCATTGATTCTTCTGTTTGGGGAATGTCAGAAGAATGCTAAAAAGCAGTTCCCTAGAAAATGAAACAATATTGTAGTAGTTGTCATAGTCTCTCAGGCTGCCTGTTGAGGAATTGGTAGACAATGGGCATAATCCCTATGCCACAAAGGCCTTGTCAACCAGACTAAAGAGTACCTGAAGTCTTGAACATTTCTCTCTCAAGAACTTCTATTTTATTGCCCTACTGTTCTGATTGGTGACAGGCTCACTTCACCTGCTATTTCAGGGAAGACCCAACAATGATTCACTTTAATCCTAATTCCTCAGTCATCTCTCAATCTTGCCAACTGTTTTACTGCATAAACATATAGTCTCTCATCTCCATTTTGGTAATTATGATCAAATTTTGACTGCTACTATTACTCGAAGTGTCAATCTACCCTACTATTGCCCTACTAATTGTCTGGCTACTTCTCTTTACTATGTTTTTTTTTTTTTTTAATTTTTATTTAATAATTACTTTATATTGACACTTGTTTCTGTTCCAAATTTTTTTTCCCTCCCTCCCTCCACCCCCTTCCCTAGATGGCAAGCAGTCCTTTATATGTTGGATATGTTGCAGTATATCCTAGATACAATATATGTTTGCAGAACCAAACAGTTCTCTTGTTGCATAGGGAGAATTGGATTCAGAAGGTATAAATAACCCAGGAAGAAAAACAAAAATGCAGATAGTTCACATTCGTTTCCCAGTGTTCTTTCTTTGGGTGTAGCTGCTTTTGTCCGTCATTTATCAATTGAAACTCAGGTCTCTTTGTCAAAGAAATCCACTTCCATCAAAATATGTCCTCATACAATATCGTTGTCGAAGTGTATAATGATCTCCTGGTTCTGCTCATTTCACTTAGCATCAGTTCATGTAAGTCTCGCCAGTCCTCTCTGTATTCATCCTGCTGGTCATTTCTTACAGAACCATAATATTCCATAACATTCATATACCACAATTTACCCAGCCATTCTCCAATTGATGGGCATCCATTCATTTTCCAATTTCTAGCCACTACAAACAGGGCTGCTACAAACATTTTGGCACATACAGGTCCCTTTCCCTTCTTTAGTATTTCTTTGGGATATAAGCCCAATAGAAACACTGCTGGATCAAAGGATATGCACAATTTGATAGTTTTTTTGGGCATAATTCCAGATTGCTCTCCAGAATGGTTGGATTCGTTCACAACTCCACCAACAATGCATTAGTGTCCCAGTTTTCCCGCATCCCCTCCAACATTCATCATTATTTTTTCCTGTCATCTTAGCCAATCTGACAGGTGTGTAGTGGTATCTCAGAGTTGTCTTAATTTGCATTTCTCTGATCAATAATGATTTGGAACATTCTTTCATATGAGTGGTAATAGTTTCAATTTCATCCTCTGAAAATTGTCTGTTCATATCCTTTGACCATTTATCAATTGGAGAATGGCTTGATTTCTTATAAATTTGAGTCAGTTCTCTATATATTTTGGAAATGAGGCCTTTATCAGAACCTTTAACTGTGAAAATGTTTTCCCAGTTTGTTGCTTCCCTTCCAATCTTGTTTGCATTAGTTTTATTTGTACAAAGGCTTTTTAATTTGATGTAATCGAAATTTTCTATTTTGTGATCAGTAATGGTCTCTAGTTCATCTTTGGTCACAAATTTCTTTCTCCTCCACAAGTCTGAGAGATAAACTATTCTATGTTCCTCTAATTTATTTATAATCTCGTTCTTTATGCCTAGGTCATAGACCCATTTTGATCTTATCTTGGTATATGGTGTTAAGTGTGGGTCCATGCCTAATTTCTGCCATACTAATTTCCAATTATCCCAGCAGTTTTTATCAAATAATGAATTCTTTTCCCAGAAGTTAGGGGCTTTGGGTTTGTCAAACACTAGATTGCTATAGTTGACTATTCTGTCTTGTGAACCTAGCCTTTTCCACTGATCCACTAATCTATTTCTTAGCCAATACCAAATGGTTTTGGTGACTGCTGCTTTATAATATAATTTTAGATCAGGTACAGCTAGGCCACCTTCATTTGATTTTTTTTTCATTAATTCCCTTGAGATTCTCGACTTTTTATTGTTCCATATGAATTTTGTTGTTATTTTTTCTAGATCAATAAAATATTTTCTTGGAAGTCTGATTGGTATAGCACTAAATAAATAGATTAGTTTAGGGAGTATTGTCATCTTTATTATGTTCGCTCGGCCGATTCAAGAGCACTTAATATTTTTCCAATTATTTAAGTCTGATTTTATTTGTGTGGAGTCTTAACTATGTTTTGTCCCTCATTAGAAAAGTAAAGATTCTTTGATTGAAGTAACAATCTTTGTTTCTGTATGTTTTTCCTGGTCATAGACCAATGCTTAAAATTACTACATGTTTTTAAAAAATGTCTTTACATGCTTTCATTTAATTCATTCATTCAATAGCCACTGTGTTCTCTATGTGATTGGGCAACTGAGTATGCTCTTACTTCCCCCAACCTCTTGAAAATCAGCTTAGGCACTTGTTTAAAAATTTCTATACAGACTTAGAATATCAAGGCCACCAGCATGCTAGAAGAAAATAGGAGGAAATCCTAAAAGACCACATGCTGTAGAATGAGTAATGCATCAGCAAGGAAAAAAAGATTCAACAGTGATAAAAAACCCTCAGGGAAAACTTATGTCTACTGTGAAGTATTCCCACCAGATATCATTAAATTGTACAATACAAATCTTTTTTTATGAGTTTTGGCACTGAGAACTATGCTCCAAGAAAACTAACATTGCAATTAAGATAGTATCTAAATTTTGAATGCTACACATAAGATACCAGAGTCTACAAGGCAATGGAGGAAATTTGTACAAAGGGGCATTCTCAAGCAATGAAACAAAATGTTTAATTTATCCTGCTAGAACATAAGCTGCATGAGGTAGGAAACAGGTATTATATACCTCTAATGTTTGAATATCCCCCAGAACTAGTTTTAGACCACATATAGACAATAATTAATATTTACTTACTGGATTGAATTGAAGTGAACAAAAGTAAATTTCATGCATATTTGATTGACTCTTTGAAGGGTTTTTTAAATTAAAATGTCCTAAGACTATTGCTTAGCACCTAAATAATTTTGTCTAAGTTGCTCTACAACCCAGTTAAAACAATGATACATATCTCTTGCATTGAGAGATTCCTGTGTTCACTGGTCACAATATATTTATTTGCTTACAGGCAACTACAGAAATATAGAATGGCATAACTAGAAGGGACATTAGAAATTATGGAGTCTATACATTTCACCAGATGAATAAGCTGAACTCCATAAATATTGAATTCTCCAAAGTTGCACACCTATGTATTACAAAGATGAAACTCTTCTCTTTGTAAGGATTAGAAGGAGAGTCTGACTTGGAAGACAAAATATTGGGCTTGAACTTAGGAAGACTAAACTTAATTTTCATCTCTAATATCTATGCTATTGAGCAAAGGATTCTTCATTTGTAAAAGGCTCATATTCTAATGGAGGGAGGTAACTCACAAAGGAGACTAACTGTAAGTCACCCCAAGTTGTCCTTAGGATACAGTGGCAAAGCACAGTATAATTCATTTTAAAAAATTCATTTCTTAAGGTTGAACCAGTTGATAGAGCCAAGGACTTTAATAATAAGAACTTGCTTTTCTGAGTCTTTAATAATTGACTGCTGAGGCCCTGAGGCTATACCTGCAGAAGTAATTGCCATCTACACTATGATTATTTTTTGGTTTAATGATTTCAGGGGTAAGGTTGAAAACAAGAGGTATAAGAGCAACCAAAGGGAGAAGAGAGTACACCTTGCTATTTCCAGTACCCTTGAGTTTGTCTACCTTTCCAAAGCAATGGGGCCCTCCTCCATAAGAGTTGTTCTTTCCCTTAATAGCTGTGAATCCTGGCTTGGAAACAAAGGTATTGATATGGGCAATGATAGAAATCAGGATCTTGAGACAAATACAGTAGAGTCTGATTGGTAAGTCATAGTAGAGGTAGTAACAATGGGTTTGCCTTTCTGGCATGTGCCATCTCTTAGTTCTTTCTATCTGAAGCAGATGACTTTAGAAAAACAAGCTTGCCTCACTCTGCATTGAAAGATGATTGACAGTTGGGGATTGGGGGAAGAAGATCTAATTCATGGAAAGGAAGGTGAGAGTAAGGAAAAAAGAAGAGAAAAAACAGAAAGCAGAAAAGCATTATTTATTTTGTTGTTTATTATCATTATTATACCACCATGTTATATTGAAAATTAGAAGCTCACTTAGAGATCATCTAATTTTTACAAAATCTATTTTTTACAAATTCCTACCAGAGGTAGGAAGCAATTTTAATATAATTCAATTAATTAAAAGTAAAGTCAGGACTGGCATCCAGGTCTTCTAAGTTCCTCTAATATGTTTGCGCTTCATCACTAAATGATGACACTTAGGGGAGCACACCAAATGTTGGAGTTCAGTACCAAATGTTGGGGTTTGGCTTGATAGGTTTATTTATGAGAAGAGATTATGGACAAAATGAAGAAAAAAATAGAATTCAGGAGTGGTAAATATAAAATAGATTTAGTACAGCATTTAACAATTAAAGATGGAAAAGACCAGTTCCCTAGAAGTCACACTTAACCAGAAGAAAGGAAACATTTCATCAGATGCGACTATAACATCAATGGGTAGGCTAAATCCATATAGGAGTTTAGTTTCTTAAAAGAGTTAGTTAGCTACAGCAGGAGAAAGACACCATGAGACATGGCGGAGGGATGGGATAAGAAGAAAGACACCATGAGTCATTGGTGGGGATGAGGGTAAGAAGAAAAATACCGTGAGGCAGAACTCCTTGGTAGATTAACCCAAAAGGGATTCAACAAATATGGCATATGCCTTGGACAGATTTATAGGAAAAATTTAATATCAGAGGTTTGACATAATTTGTCTCTCTGATTGGATACAGTAAGGTGGGGTTACAAAAGACCTTCATAGGGGATACTACTTACCCTAAATCACTGAATGGGTATGGCCTCAATCAAACTGAGATCTGTTGAAGACCTTAGCTTAAAAAGGCCAGGGTATCCCACTGTATTCAGGACCATCTCCAGTCTTCTTGATCTACATCTGTCAACTGGACCCAGATGCTCTGGAGGGGAATTGAAGCAAGTGACCTTGCACAGCCCTTCCTCATCTCAATCCAATTCACGGGCATGTCATGGCAATACCTCCCTGATGTCATGGTCCTCTTTGAAAACAAAGGACAAACAACAACAATTGGAGGTGGAATCACCTTCCACCTTGTGTAAGTAAAATGAGGTGGTTGGAGGAGATGGCCACTGAAATCCTTTCCAGCTCTAAATTTTTGATCCTGATCCAACCCCCTTATTGCACAAATTAATAGACCTACAGAGGTAAAGTGAATTTGTGTAAAGATTTAACATTGGCCAGAATTGGAACCCTGATCTCCTTGCTCCACATTCATTTCTACTATACCCAGGTGGTAGTGGTCTAATATAATTTTGAAAATCAGTTTAAAGTTTAGAGTCATACAATCTGGGAGGGGGGGCGGAATTAGGCCATGGATGGGTGAGAAGGAACCATATAAACATCTTACTTTTTGGAATTTACTAATGATCCTGATAAACAAAACTATCTTCAATCAATTGGAATATTAATGTTTTTGTTTTGTTTTTCCCAATAGTAGAACTTATTTTTAGCTTTTCTAGCAAAGTTTTCCTGAAGAATGTTTAAAAAAAAATCTGACAGAAATGAGACAGCCAAGATTGATATGTAAGTACTTTATCACCAATGCTTTCTCACTTTCCCTCTCCAACTCCTTATCTTCTCCTAAAATTGTTTTCTTGGGTCCATTCCCTAAATGATGGGAAATGACACAATCTTTGTCCTTCAAGAACTCTTACTACAATAGTAAAGAGAGGTAAATGTAATCTATATGCAAGGGAGTATAATACAAGGTAGATTGTGATAGAGCAAAGCAGAGCATGGTAAAGTAGTATAAGAAATCAGACAACAGAAATCACTTTAATGTTGGTAAAGATATGAGGGAAACATGGATAATTTCATTGAGTAGATGAGATCTAAGTATGCCTTTGAAGGAAGAAATACCTATTTCAAGTAAAGAGGACATGAGATCAAAGCCAGAAAAACAGAAAAATGCTATAGGAGAACAGGGGGCAGTAAATAGTCTAGTTTTACTGTAATTTCAAATATGTGAAAAGGAGTAATAAGAGATGTCTGACAGGTAGATTGTAGTCAGGCAGAGGTTGAAATGAGTCTTGACTCTATTTAGTATCCAATGGGGGCTCACTCAACTTTTTGGAGAAAGGGAGTGACATGATAATAACAGTACATTAGGGAAATTACTAGGGCCACAGAGGGAAAGATATATTGGAAAAAGGATAGAGTTGAGTCAGGAAGACTGATTGGAAGGCTATTACGATAACCTTAAGAGTGAAGAGATAAGGGCCTGAACAAAATTGAACTCAGTGGGAATAGAAAAATATAAAAAAATCCATCTGGATATAGAAGCTATAGTGAAAGAATAAGTGACAAACTTTGACACAAAGAGAGGGAAGAGTTCAAGAAAATGTTAGTGTTATAACTTTGAGTGGCTGGAAGGCTAATGATTCTATTAAGATAAATAGAGAATTAGTGGGAGAAAATCAAGGCTGGGGATGGGGGGTGGGGGGGCATTGTTTGTTTTAATCATGCTGATATTGAGATACCAGCATGATAGTCAAATGAGCTTGCCACCTAGGAAATGTAGGAATAGAAGTTTGAGAAAAAGCTGGAGGTAAAGATAGAAAAGTAGAAGTCATATTCATATAGATAATAATTGCAGTCATGAAGGAGATGAGATATGTGTGTGTGTGAGAGAGATAGAGTCAGTCTTAATGGAAACTTTTTCAAGTGATAGATAAGAATAGAAAAGTCAGCAAAGATAATAGACAAGAATTAGAAAGACAAGTAGATAACCTTGTCAATGATATATTTTAGTATCTAAGGGAGAAGGGAATACTGAGGATGGAAAGATCTTTGATAGCAAATGCTACCAAAAAATGAAGAGAGCTAAGGAGAGAGAAAAAGACTAATGAATTTATTAATAAGATAATTAATGACCCTTAAAAGAGTTATTATAATGGACTAATAGAATTAATAGGTTTCACTTAAATGAAAGGGATGGTGAATAGTAAAAGGTTGTATTTGTTGTTTTTGTGGGGGGTTTTTTAATGTGGAAATCTGAGCTCAGGTTTACAAACTAAGAGGGAGATGTCAGGAGAGAGAAACATTAAAGATTCATGAGAATGATTGATAGAATTTAAGGTTATGGAGAGGACAGGAAGAGACAGGAAAGAGGCCATAAAAGGAGGTAATGTTAATTTTCTAAAGGAGTGGGCCATATCTTCCTTTGAAATATGAGGGAAGGGAAAAAGAGATGAAAATACTTTTTAAAAAATACATCAAATTACCTTAATCTTATCAGTAAAGGAGAAAGTATGGCCATCTGTAAAGAGATAGGGAAAGAGAAAGAGCAACATGGAATCTTTATTAGAAAATAGAAAATTTGGAAAAAGTCATTTGGAAGTTTGACAGCCATTATGGAAAAAACAAAATAATTTCCCTGTAGTAGTAAGGGTCCATCTTTAGCTAAATAGAAAAAATGTAATAAAGCCCTATTTAGAAGCTTCAGAATGGGAAGAGTATGGACTTACCAAAGTATGAAGTTAAATGAAAGACAAAATGTCAAGAGTAGAAAGGTATTTTCAAAATGGCAGATTTTGTATTCATACTAGATAGAAAGGACAATGAATCTAAAACAGATATAATCAATTAGATGAACAAAAAGAAATCAGAAACAAAAAAGTAATAATTAAACCAAAAAACAAGTATATGGATTATGACTATCTTCTGATTTCACCTGAGATGTCCAGTCTTATTTCACATTATACCACTTTATCAAGTTTCAGACAAATTGGAATATTAACTGCTTCCTGAATTTCATGTCACTTCCTGCCTCCGTTAATTCACATAAGCCATGTGTTTCCATTCCTAGGATATATTTAATGGAAAGTTTAACTGATAATTTTTTAAATGTCTCTCTTGGGGAAAAATTGCTCAAACTGCTTTTTATATTTAATATGCAATATTAATATTCTCCATAATTTTCTTCAGAATAGATAGTCAACAAAACATAAGGATTTTACAATGTACAAAGTGTAAACGTTCACACATAAAATTTTTTTAATCCAGCAGGTGTAAAGCCTAGAATATCACTAAATATACTTGGCCCTAATCTTCATCTTTAGGATTGCATTTTTTTTTCTTTAAAGGTTCATAGTAAGGTGTGTCTGTATTGTCTTTTCTGATCCTGCCAGTTATTAAGGATGTCTGCATTTTCATATATCCCAAGAGCACTTTGCTTCCTTTCTCCTTCACTCACTGTCTTGCATTATAGAATCAATCAATCAATGAGCATTTATAAAGTACAAGGCACTATGTGGGTCTCTATGGATAGGAATACAAAGAAAATTACAGAACAGTCCTTGCTCCTAAGGAATTTACTTTATATCATGCTTTATCAGTTCAGCAATCTATTCTGCCTTTGGATGACTTTAGTTTTTAGGAATTTTTTTCATCGACATCATTTAAATTTGTTTCTTTGCAAATTTTAATGCAGTCAATACATAGGTATTCTCTTTGGTAAAAAACAGAATAAGTAAAATCCCTATTCAGTATAAGATTAATGAATTACAGATATATAATTGGAAAGGACCTCATCAACAAATAATAAAAATTGATTTTATTCATCCTCCTCCTCATCTTTCTACCAGACTAAACATCCCTAGTTTCTTCAATCACAATTCCTAATGCAAGACTTAAAGCCCCTTTGTTAGTATGGTTGCCTTTTTTAATAATGCTTCCAACTTATTAGTATCTTTCTTGAAAGATAGCCTCTGGAATTAAATACCATCCACTATCATCTCCCAAGAAGTACAATAGAACTATATAGCCCATCCTTAACTCAATATATTATGTCTAATAGTACATTAGTTTTATCCTTCTCCATGTTAAGCACAATTCTTGGCACATGGAAAGTGTTTCACAAAGTTTACTGACTCTGTTAGAAACTTGCTTGATACTAAAGATTAGGTATCAAGAAAAATACAGAGGATTGCATATTTCTGGCCAGAAGCAGGCTCTACCCTTTTTTAGGAAGAGGGAGCAGTAAGCATATAATAATTCATTATTAAATGAATAAATATTCATTTAATCTGGTGCAGTCAGATAGGTCAATTCCCTCTTGGGTTCTCATCTTTCTTATCCACCCTTTATGTTATTCCTTAATATGCCTCCTTCCCATCACTGGTCTCACATCCCATTTCCAGTTAATGAGGCTCCAATTTTATGGGAAGTTATGTCCACTTATATGCAAGAGGCTTATTAAGGATGCCTAATTAATAATGTTCTTGCCTGGGGCATAAATCCAAGTCATTTGCATTCAAATAATATCTGAAGTTATGACTATTGACTTAAAACATTCTTTAATTCTCTTCAGCCAGGATGTAATGTCCCTAAAACTTACATCACATTCTTTTTGACCATGGCATTGGGGAGCGAAGCTATGAGACTCTGAAACTTTTCAACTGTGGCAACAAAATCTTATAATCTACTTCTAATGTTCACTGTTCTCTTGATTCTTGTCATGTCACTTTGCATCAGTTCTTATAAGACTTCCCAGTTTTATCTTCTTTTGTTTGTTTTTCTGAAAGCATTCTGATCATTTCTTTTCTTTTCTTTTTTAAATATTACTTTTTTTGATCAAAAACAAAACAAATTTCCAAGACCTTATAATCCAGGCAAACTACTTATAGCAAACTAGTATAATTTTACAATAATATAAGGAATAATTAAAATAATATGAAATTACAATAATTTACAATAAAAATTTACTCAGCCATTCCCTGATTGATGGACATGCCCTCAAAAATAATTTTCTGTCAGCACAAAAAGAGCTGCTATCAATTTTTTTTTGCAAATGCAGGTCCTTTTCCCTTTTTTATGATTGGGATATAGACTCAATATTGATATTGCTGAGTTAAAGGGTATGCACAATTTGATTGCCTTTTGGACATTATTCTAGAGTCATCAGATCAGTTCACAATTGTACCAATAGTGAATGTGTCCCAATTTTCCTGTATCTTCTCCCACATTTATCATTTCCCTTTTCTGTTATATATATTAACATCTCATAGGTATAAGGTGATACCTCAGTGTTGTTTTCAGTTTCATTTCTCTAATCAATAGTATTTAGAGCATTTTTATGACTATTGATAGCTTTGATTTCTTTTTCTGAAACTGCATATTCATATTCTTTAATTATATATCAATTAGTGGGTGAGTTCTCTTCTTATGCAATAGACTCAGTTCTCCATATAGTTGAGAAATGACCCCTTTATCAGAGAAATTTGTTGCAATTTTTTCACATTTTGAATACTATGTATTTACCTACATCCTATTTATCCTGTCTATCCTTTTTTCTCTCTTCTCATCCTGTTCCTCCTCAAAATGGTGTTGCTTCTTCCCACCATCTCCCTAAATAATCCCTCTCTTCTACCATCTATTCCCTTCTCTTATCTTCCTATCTTCCAAACTTCCCTGTAGAATAAAATAGATGTTTATTCCCAAATGATAGCTATGGGGTATGACTTCTTTGAGTCAATGCTGATGAAAGTAAGATTCAAGCATTGCTCGCTAGGTTCCTTCCCCGTCTTCTGCTACACTGTAACAACTCTTCCATTACCCCTATTTTGTGAAATAATTTACTCCATTCTACCCCTCCTTTTCCTCCTCTCCCAAGGAATCTTTTTTTTAAACTTCAGTTTTATTTCTTGGATACCATCCTATCATTGCCAGTTTATACTCATACCCTCTGTGAACGCGTTCTCATTTTAATTACACCAATAATGATAAATTTCTTAGGAGTTTTCCCATGTAGAAATGTAAACAGTTTAGTCTTATTGAATCCTTTATAATTTCTCTTTCCTGTTCGCCTTTTCATCCTTCTCTTGGGTCTTATATTTGAAAGTTAAGGTTTCTTTTCTGCTTTGATCTTTTTAAATTTTCTATTTCATTAAATAACTATTTTCCCACTCAGTTTTAATGGAGTAATGATTTTTGGTTGTAATCCTAGCTTCTTTTTCCCATAGATTATTGTATTTTAACCCCTCTTATTCTTTAATGTAGATGCAGCTAAATATTATATTGTTCTGACTAGGGGTCTATGATATTTGAATTATTTCTTTCCAACTGTTTGTAATATTTTCTTCTTAACCTGAGAACTCTAGGATTTGGCTAGAATATTCCTGGAAGTTTTCATTTTGCTATTTCTATTAGGAGGTAAGTAGTACATTCTTTAAATTTTTATTTTACCCTCTAATTTCTAGGATATCAGGGTAGTTTTCCTGGATAATTTCTGGAAATATGATGTCTAGACTAATTTTTTTATCAGTCCAGTAATTCCTAAATTTTCTTTCCTCAATCTATTTTCCAAATCAGTTTTTTTTAATGAGATAGTTTATATTTTATTCTACTTTAAATAAATATTGTTTCTTGATATCTCATTGCACAATATTTTGGTCCCACTTGCCCAATTATAATTTTAAATAATTACTTTCTTCCATTGCTTTTCCATTTGACCAATTCCAATTTTTAAGGTGTACTTGTTCAGTAAACTTTTATACATTTTCTTCATTTGGCCAATTCTGATTGTTAAAGAGTTCTTGTTTTCTCTTGATTCAGTTTCTGAAGTGTCTCTTTTACCATTTGGCCTATTCTGTTGTTGTTGTTTTTTAAGATGCTATTTTCTTCAATATTTTTGTACCATCTTTACCAACTTGTAGAACATTTTTCACGATTTTCTTGTATCACTTTCATTTCTTTTCCCAATATTTCCTCTATCTCTTACTTAGTTTAAAAAAATAAAAATAAATCGAACTGTTCCAGGAGTTATTTTTGGAGACTGATACTAATTTGCAGTTTTCTTTACAAATTTGAATATATGTTTTGACATTGTTGTCATCTTCTGAGCTTGCTTTTTGACTCTCCTTGTTAACATAATGACTTTTCCATGTGTTACAATTGGTTGTTCATTTTTCCAACCTATTTCTTTACTTTTAATTTATGCTAAAGTTGAACTCTGCTCCTAAATTGGAGGAGAGTACTGTTACAAATTTCAGGTTTTCATGTAGTTAATTCTGGGACTTTATATGTTTTCAGTTCTTCCAAATTGGTATTGTCTAAGAAGAATGTGGTCAGAGCTCTCCCTGTCCTCCTGTTGGTTTTGCTCATACAGAATCCAGTTTGAGATATTATTTTAAAGCAGTTTGAAGTAAAATTTAGGAAAGCTCAGGTGAGTCCCACCTTTACTCTGCAATCTTGGCTTTGCTCTCCTACCCCCCTTCCTCTATTTTGATTCTGAATCTGGTTTTAAATTCATATCTTCCTGATTCAGAGTTCTACATGCTGCATCAATTACCTGTTTTTATAAATCTAAATAAAAATAACTAACAGTTCCATTAATATTTGAATAGAAGTTATAAATAATAGAGGATTATGATTGGAGGGCATAATTTCATAGTGTAACATGTCAAGCTAGCTATTAAAATAATGGTGAAAGCTAGGAAATTACCACTCTAGACATAAAGTTTAAAGAAATTGAAAAATTATAAGATAAAATTTCAGTATTGTATTTACATTGCAATATTTACACATGAAATAAGTAATATTTATTTATATATTATTATATTAACCACATTAATAAATAAATATAAATATACTGAATATATTTATATGGTATTTATATGCTACCTCAAAACATGGAGCTTAATTTTTCCACTATAATACATCAGCATCTGGAGAGAAAAAGGGAATTACATCCATATTTTAGCTCAATTTCTAACTCAGAGTCTAAGTCAAAATTCCAATTCTAAAACCCTACCTCAGGCTGTAGTCCCAAGCATCTTGCTTATGATTTCCCAAGTGAACTAACTATCTGTAACAACTTTCAATCTTAGCTCCAAGTTCATCATGAATTAAACTCCCACTTCAAGTTGACCCCCTACCACTATCATTTTTGTCCAGGTCTATTTTCAGAACTAGAATGAAAGAGATAGCAAGAAGGTATCCCCATTCTTGGTTCAATTCATTTGCTCACATTGTAGATGAATTGTAGTCTTCATGATCTGAACTAAATCAGACAAGGACTTAGGAAAGCAAGGGTGAGACTGTCCCAGTCTGCTAGTTTTAAATACACAATCAATTAGTACTATGCAGGCAAATGAAGGAGGCTACTTCCAGCCACCCATGTTGGTAGAAGAATTCAGAGGAGTAAGTTGCTGCAGTGTTGCGTGATCTAGGCATGCATAAGACTAGATCCAATTATACAAGATACAAATATTATAAATAAAAAGACAATACACAGATAGTGACTTGTCCCAGAATATGTATATGAACTTCATGATGAGAATGAGAAATGTTGATGATGATGATAAAAAAATTGAAAATATCCTAACTATATATATATATATATATATATATATATATATAGAGAGAGAGAGAGAGAGAGAGAGAGAGAGAGAGAGAGAGAGAGAAATATAAGATTTCACTCCCCCAAGGCAACTGTTTATGTGGAACACTTACTTGTCAAGAACATAGAATTTGCTTGATGAATGTTCTTGGATCACAAGATAAAAAGGCTTTTAAAAATATCAACTATAAGTACAGAAAGTGGTTTACTTCCAGATAGATCCTGAAAATTCTTCCATTAGTGGAAAATTTTTAAAATGTTAAACCTAGCAGAGGAAATCAAACCACATGAAGACAGGATGAGGTACATATCCTTTTTATCATGCTGTCTGCTACGGGAGTTATCCTAAATATGTTTACAGTGAATCCTTATGTCCAAATGCTTTTTTCAATTATTTTTCAATTTAATTATTTTTAAATTTCAATTTCATCTACCTGCACAACAATTTATAGACTCACGTATAAGAGAGGAAAATGGAATATTCATTTATATAGGGTCTACTATATGCTGTATGCTTTGCTAAACACTTAAAAATGTTATATCATTTGATTCTCAAAACAATACATTTTACATTTTATCTTCATTTTACAGTTGAAAAAAAATAGAGACAAATAGCTGTTAAATGACTTGCCCAGTGTGTGAGGCCAAATTTGAATTCAGATCTTTTTCAGTCTAGG
Organism: Antechinus flavipes; assembly: GCF_016432865.1. Lineage (NCBI taxonomy): Eukaryota > Metazoa > Chordata > Mammalia > Dasyuromorphia > Dasyuridae > Antechinus > Antechinus flavipes. The sequence continues at coordinate 267,520,106 of NC_067400.1, read as the reverse complement.
CCCAATAATCTATTTTACTTAGCTACCTATCTACCTCTAAATGTAAAAGAATAATAACAACATAACTACTTGTTCTGAAACTACTTTTATTAGAAATCCATTGGGAAAAAATGAAGATTGGAATGATAATAAAAGAATAGCTTACATTTATATTTGCTTTAATGTTTACAAAATACTGTCTTTATCATCCTACAACGAGATGGAAAATACAAACAGTATTAGCTACATTTCACAATTAAACAAACTGAAGTAAAGTTTTACCCATGTCATATATTCCTATATTGGTCCAGTGTGATCAATTCACTTGTAACAGATTAACTAAAATTTAGCCTTTGAAATAAGTGAGTTTTCTTTCAAACATAACTTTAAAAGATGAACATGTTACTATTGCTTCTGAATAACTAGATTTACATGAAAGAAATCAAATGCCTTACGAGACTTACATGAACTGATGCTAAGTGAAATGAGCAGAACCAGGAGATCATTATACACTTCGACAACGATATTGTATGAGGACATATTTTGATGGAAGTGGATTTCTTTGACAAAGAGACCTAACTAAGTTTCAATTGATAAATGACGGACAAAAGCAGCTACACCCAAAGAAAGAACACTGGGAAACGAATGTGAACTATCTGCATTTCTGTTTTTCTTCCCGGGTTATTTATACCTTCTGAATCCAATTCTCCCTATGCAACAAGAGAACTGTTCGGTTCTGCAAACATATATTGTATCTAGGATATACTGCAACATATCCAATATATAAAGGACTGCTTGCCATCTAGGGGAGGGGGTGGAGGGAGGGAGGGGGAAAAAAATCGGAAAAGAAACGAGTGCAAGGGATAATGTTGTCAATATAAAGTAATCATTAAATAAAAATTTTTTTAAAAATTAAAAAAATAAAAAAATAAAAAAAAAGAATTAATAAAACAGTTATGCCCTACTGGCTTAGAATAAAAAAAAAAAAAAAGAAAGAAAGAAATCAAATGCCTTAAAGAAATTTCTAAGATAAAATTCAGAAGTTACCTTGTTCTTCATACTTCCCATATGAAGCATCCATCATAATCATTTAATCTTAATCTATCCAAGTGAAAATATCTTTTTTTTTTCTTTTCTCCATCAAAGTTGATGAGAACAAATTTGAGCAGGCAGCCAAAGTCATTTTCCATCATTAAACAAACAAACAAACAAAAAAATGTTAAAACTTGGTCTACAGCTATGCAGATATTTTAAAATGTTATGCTGTTTAAAAAATGGATTCTTTCAATTCAAAATTTCTTAAAGGTGCTAGTATTTTTCTTAATATTCTAGAGTAGTAGACAGTAGAATTAATAAATGTGTGTATTTTAGCAAAGAAATCAAGATAGATAGTAAATATGTGCACAATAATGGGATTCTGATAATTGCCCTAGCCCACCCCAGCCTGAACCTGTCTCCAGCCTAGAGCACCACAGAAATAAGTAATCCTGAGTCTCACTAGAATACTGTATAGGCCAGCATATTCTGTAACGACACCACATTACTTCATGACGATTCCCATAAAACATAACACAGTAATCAGACAGTAAAAAAGTAGCACCAACAAGATGCAGAACAAGATACTCGACTGCAAACCTCAATAAATCTTTCCTCCATATATCACCTGTGCTTTTCCCTTTCTTTGCTGTCTTTGTGTGAACCAGTGCTAGTTACAATATCATTATCTACATTGATATTCCCTTGAGTGGGTTTTTCTGTATGCATTCTAAGTATCCGTGTTCATAGTTCCACCAAGGTTTTAGGCACCCCATGTTAGCAAACTTCTCTTATAACCCAAAACTTACATATCTTATGATATAATCAGCATCATTTACTCTATGAACATCCTTGCCTTGCTTTTCTGGCCTGCTGACTCCTTTAGGGAGTTTAGCCTGCCCATTGAGTGTGTAAATCTCGTTGAAATGACATTTTTTGGGTTAGAGACTGTAAGAGTCTGAATTATTTTAGAGGCAACACCATGACATATCTAATACTTCAACATTAAGCATTTGTAGTCAAAATGGTTAAGTAATGTTTGGATTAATTCTATTCTTTTTTCTTTTTTCCTCTTCATTTCTTTTCCTGAGGGAAATGGCAGTTGAAATTAGGCTTTCAGGTACTCACTGATGTAATTACATTCATTCTCTGTCATGAAATATCTGACATCCTGCTCTCTTAATGAAAAGTATTCACAATCTTGGGCTCATTATCAATGTTAAAATAAAGACCTTCATGTATTTGTAATAAAAGTCAAAATGCCAAATGCTGAAGAGGTCAAAGCTAAATCAGGTTTAGCCTGAAAAGTAGCCAATCTGAGATCAGAAGTCCAGTACACTGTAAAAAAAGACATGTCTGATGTTATGTGCATGTAATACATATTTTAACCCCCAAAAATCAAGATTGCTGCTTTCCAAATACTTATTAAATAGGATACTGTGAAGTATTCTATTGAAAAGTATTCCCTTTAAAATATGAAAACAATAGCAAAGATCGATAATAGAATTGGTTATAAGTAATAAGATGAACATTTAGGATAGATGAATAAACAGGAAAAAAGAATAAACAGAAAATGAATTAAGTATTTTTACTTTAACTTTAGAGTATTCACTGATTCACATCTAAGTCTTTCCTTTCATATCTTCAAATAAGTATATCTATATAAACCAAAATCAAATTTCTTCATACTTACTCGCTGTGGGATGTGGACAAAATACTTACCTCTGCCTGCCTCAGTTTCTTCATCTGTAAAAAAAGGGATAAGACGAATAGCTACTTCCCAGAGGTGTTGTAAGGATCAAATGAAGTTGTAAAGAAATTTCAGGGGAAAGAGTAGTAGGGAAGAGAAAAGTTGAATAGTAGAGGAACTGGGGATGTTCATTTTTCCAAAATAAAAGAACCAACAAATAACAAATAGCATCATTATTTATTCCCCTAGTGTATAATGTAGAATGGGGAACTGCTATTTTTTCCTAGAATTACATCTTTCTTTGATTTCTTCTCCATATTTCTTTTAAAAGTTTTCTAGACTCTATTGCTTTTACCACATATTAATGCAAATTATGCTTATCTCTGTCATGTGTTCCATTCTCTTATAGACTCTAAGTTACTTAAGGGGAGGCAATGGTCTTCTTTTTCATTTCTGTATCGCTATTGCTATTAAGGTATATACGATATCTGAAGAATTGAAATTTAAGATCATCAAAATGCAACAGTGAAGTTCATGACAGGCATGAGTAAGTTGTACAACAACCCCAAAATTCGATCAGCTTTTATTAAGTGTTAAAATTTTAAATACATAAAAACTTACCTTTGAGGAGCTTATATCCTATGGGGAAAACAGTAATTAAGGGACTGTAGAAACAACAGAAATGAGATTTTCATGGAGAAATTTCAGAGAGTCAGCTTGGAAAGGAATGAAGGCATGTCTGGCATACATTTTGTTTTGTTTTATTTTCATTAAAAAAGAGGTTCAAGGTTGGGGGAAAGGGGAAACCAACTAATCTGAGGAAAAGTCATCAGTATACAAGTTACTTCTAATATAAGTGTAATGTAATGTAAGGTGGAGTGAACTTTCAGGATGTTATGTAAATGAAGTACAGTTCAGCCTAGGGAGGAATGAAGGATGTAAAATATTACATCCCTAACTCTCCCAGAAAAAAAAAGGAAAAAGAAAAAATGATTATGGAAAAATTATGCAAAAGAAGTCTTAAAAATGTGAGAACCAAAAATATATTAGTCATATGGGAAAAACAAGGGATAACTAATTATCATCCTGCCAATGTCAGGAGAGCTTAGGAATATTCCAAGCACATTGAATACACTTGATGGAGAAAATTTATGGAAGGCCATGGTACATGGACAAGAGTCACACAAGACAAGGAGTAGCAACCAAGGAATGCCTTGCATGAAAACAAGGAAACAAGGAAACCATAACAAAAATGAACAAAAGCAGCAGGTGAATGAGGAAGCATTGAACAGGAAGAAACTGATGACCATTCTATTAGGCATGGAGAAATAATGTGCAGTAGTGAGTCCTCAGATATTTACTGTGGGAATGGGAGGTTCCAATAAAAATGATGCTATAAGTTCCCCAAATTGTACTATTTAGAAGTAATGATCCAACTGAAAAGAAGGGTTGAGAGGAAGGAATATATTTATTCTCAAAAAATACCTAAGGATAAAAGTTAAATCAATTGCAAGCATTAAAACTTATAGGCCCTTGAGGAGAGATAAAGGCCCCCTGGAAAGAGGTGTTTCTTAGCCAAGAGTATTTTTCCTCCCCTTCTTGCTTAAGTAAAACTTTTTCTACAAGCGTATTCACAAAGGGAGCTGATGGCCTTCTTTGATGGAAAGTCCTCGGCTGATTTTTCTAACTTTCATCTTGTTGGACATAAATGAACCAAAATGTCTTAACACAAAGAGGCAGGCTATACTTAGGAGGCAGTGGGTATCAGCAGTCTGGCTTTTTAGAGAGACAAAGAGAGAAAGAGAAAGAGAGTCTCTGGTGAAATCCAGGAGCACTGGTATCTAACATTCCTCTCACTGGGAAAATATGAATTCACCAAACTCTCACTCTTGCCTACTGTGACCAAGATGGTCACTTTACAAATATTATCTCTATTTTCTAATAGTTATTCCATTCTTTTTCTCCAAGGCATCAGTATGTTGCAATTAATCCTGGGGCTCAATGTGTGTTCTTTGTTTGAGTTTTATATGTATTCTTCACTATATCCATAAAGACTATCCAGTGTTTGTTTCCTGGAGAGGCTGAGTGCTTGCTTGTAAGAGGGACATAATAAAAGTATCATATGCTGATGTTTCCAAATTCTATTTGGGTAGGGTTAAAATGAGCCTAATCTGGAAAACTGATTAGCTAATAACAGGATTGTGAGAAAATTATAGATATTAATATTTCCAAGTGTTTGGATTATCTGGACAAGTGAGATGGATGTGTTTGAAGTCCATGCAAATTGTACTTAGGTCCTTTGTGTTAAAGACACAAATGATTGAACTAATATTTGAAACAGTGAATACAAGGGACAGGAAGCATATGGCGATATACAATAATGGATGGAATATCCTTATAGGATGATGCTACCTTATTCTGCTGATTGTATCATTTCTCCTTAGCCTTACTTTTTTTAAACAAAATTATGTTATATCCTCATGAAAATATGTAGGATATTTACCCATTGGTGTAAAATTCAATTTAAAAAATATTTTACTTCCAAATAATTTTAGTTTAGTTCAATTTAAGATAAATCAAGTCAAGTTTGATTAAGTCAACAACAACAACAACAACAACAAACTTTATCTATGTGAGCCACTGTGCTATGTGATATTCTAATACTCCAGTGAACCTGTGGTCTTGTCATTTTTCATATTTCATTTCAATGATGCAGATGACAACTCATTTGTATTGTGCTGTTCCAAAATTATCATCCATTTTCCGAAGGCCTTCTTGTCCTTTGTAAATGCTTTCTTGCTTAGTTCCACCTTCTAAGTTCACCCCTTGTGCTTTGTCTCCCTATTATCTTTTTTACCTTTTGGACTTTTACCACGTGGTTCTCCATCTAGCCCCAGTATTTATTCCTCTAGATTAGATAACTGAGTTATTCAAGAAAGGACATATAATTCAGTCCAACAAAAGTATTTTAACATGGGTTAATTAAAGAAATGTATGATACTGAAAAAAGAATTCATCAAGAATCAAAGTCAAGGAAAATTGACATTAAGGAAGGGAAAAATTCTGCAGGCAATATTTATTCTGTAAATGAAAAGGTCAAGGCAGCATACATAGAGGTGCCAGACTCACTGAAAAGAGAAACAAATTAGTGGTGTGGAACACTCCAGTTATCTCCTGTCTCTCCAGATAAAAAAGGCAGACTGCAAAACAGAGCAGAAACAGGGATTCAAGTAATTAGCATTTGGGTGCAATATAAAGAGATGGATTTGGGGGAGGGATACATTCACTAAAAGTCTGCTCAGTAAAGGTGCCTTTGGTGGTGAAATATTAACAAGATATGGAGCAGAGTTTTCTAGCAGGAAACCAGGAGCTGAAGAATAAGGAGGAAATGAAATAAAATTAAAATTAAAATAGTTCACATTTACACATTTTTAACTTTGCAAAGAGCTTTGCATACATTGCATATGTTGCATATAATAATATGACATTAGTACTATTGATATATTCATCCCATTTTTCAAAGGAGAAAAGTGGAAAGGTTAAGTAAATTGACAGTGGTCTCATATTCAGGAAATGTTAGAGTCCTGAAAGTGTAGCAGTTTCAGAAAATCCACAGAGCAGCATTTTTTCTGTGAAATTATTTTTAAAGACAAAATAGAGATAATGTCAAATGAAGAACATGAGCATTTACTTTTAGTCCGAAATCTCTGATAATAATTTGAATAAATTATTGATTATGTACTCTCAGCGGTAAAAATAAATGTAATCCTCAGAATCCTAGTTATAATAAGGCCTTATTTTTATATCAGGTATAGCAATTTGGAAATTCACAGGTGGTCCTGTCATTTAAATAAATTTCACAATCACTGTATTAAATAGTCAAAGCAACTATCATTGTTCTCATTTTAAAAATGAGAAACTGTGTTTCTCAGAGGTTAAGCAAATTTTTCAGTGTCACATGGTCAGTATTCTTCATCGAGTGGATGCCAATTATTTATCAGGATTGTTATTATTATTTTTGTTGTTGTCTTATGCACAGCAATTCATGAAGTTTGTTCATTAAGTTTCAAAATGTCTGTGATCTGGGGGAAGTTCTTCATATGAGTGAAATCCCAGATCCTTGAAGCCCAAAATTGGTCATAATTTAAGATAATTTGGAGCTGACCTGACCTATACAGACAACATAAATCCTACTGGATTTCATTTTTGGTCAGGCCATAGGAATGAAATTAGGATATTATTTTTGAATTGGGAGGAATTTTATGACATATAAGAGAGCTAATTCACTTTTTTTTTCATGTAAGTGAATGAAAAGAAAATTATTTTCCCAAAAACACACAATAAATTATGAAGCAGGCATTACAAAATCAAATCACCCCATTGGAATTTACCTTAGAGACCAATTAGTTCAATATGCACTGACCAAAAGTTCCCTCTGCATCATCACTGACAAGTGAGTCTATATCCTTAGATACAATGGGATGGAAAACCTAATATCTCTGGAAGCCATCCTGTCTGCTTTGACATAACTCTAATGAGGTGGGCAATTTTTCCTTACATCAAACTAAAATCTTTTCTACAACATCATTGTTTTCAGTTGTGCCCTGTAGGGAAAACTCTAATACATTTTCCCCATATGGCAGCCTTTCAAATATGTTCAAAAAAAAAGTTCATGCTTTCTCTAAGTCTTTTGACTCCTATTCTGTGAAATAAATAGGCTTTCAGCTCTCCTATCTTACATTAAAAGGGGCAAGGGAAGACGAGAGGGGCAGAAGCAATTGCCAGAGAATCTTCTTTTTGCCTTAGAAAGATTTATATTAAATTATTTAAAGAGTTTGGAATGAGCAAAAGATGGGAAATTTTACTGTGTTGTGAAATTATTGATACTGTCAACCTAATGATATTAATAACTAGCATTTATATTAAATTTTAAGGTTTGTAGATACTTTTTTTTAATCTTCACAACAACCCTCTAAGACAGGTGTTATTATATTATTATCTCCATTTTACAGATGAGGAAATTGTAGAGAAAAGAAATTCAATGAGTTGGCTAGTCATATACTTCCAAGTATTTGAACTTTTATCACCATTACCTCACTGCTTAATCCACTGAAAAAAAATTCTTTGAAATTCTAAGTGAAAAACAAGGAAAAGGAGACAATCTCTGCAGTCCTTTTTTCAAATTCTGAGTTCACAGAACATTTAATAGATAATCAAAAGCCAAACAGAATGAGGAGAGGAAAAAGTACCTAAGAGATTTGATTGAAGGAAAATAGTTTGATAGGTTTATTTAAACATGAACATATATGTTCATCAATTTAATGTATTGCTTTTTTTTTTTTCTTTTTTTGTTGAGGCAATTGGGGTTAAGTGGCTTGCCCAGGATCACACAGACAGAAAGTATGTCTGAGACTAGATTTGAACTCGGGTCCTGGCTTCAGGACCTGGTGCTCTATCCACTGCACTCCCTAGTTGCCCCAATTTAATGTTATTTTAAACTCTGTGGGGGTAGCTAACATGACAGAAAATTAACAGAGATAAGAAATCAATCAATCAATCAAGAAACATCAAATATGAAAGCTGAAGCAATTGATAGCATCAGAAGATTTCTTTCATGAATCTTCTTTATTATTATTTGATATCAGAAAGTTGATTTTTGTAAGGAATTGTAAGGAATTCCAAATAAAGGAATTTGTAAGGAATTTCAAGGATTTGTAAGGAATTCTTACATTTTGTAAGGAATGTAAGGAATTAAGAAACAATTAAGAAAAAAATTGAAAAAATAAATTGTGAATTCCCACTATACTAAACTGAAATGGTAGTTGACCCTTTATCATTAATTAGGAAATAATTTTATTATTTCTTAAAATTAATTTATTCTATTCAGGTTGGGGGATAGGAGATGACAACTCTTCCTTTTATTTAAAGTTATTTTCTTGGGGGAAAGTTTATATTTGCTAAGAGGGCCAGAATATTTTGAGAATAGTGTAATTTGATACCTTTAATTCTTAGAGTCATTGAAATTCTAACCACTATTTCTATCCAATTTAGCAGTTTCTAGGACAGATAATTGACTGCTATCAACATGCTTCCTCAAATAAATATCTTGAGGATTAAAAACCTACTGGCAATGTCTCTCACTTTGCATGATTGGCACTAATTAAGATTTCCAAAAATGCTACATGAATTCATCTCTACTGTACATTAGAAGAGGAAGCTTCATTGTTTTACCTTAATAATGTTTTTCCCCCTTCCCTGAATTCCATGTATCATCCAATATTCATTCTTTCATTCAATAAACATATATAAAGTATCTAGAATACTCAATGTTATATTCTGAGAGATAACAGAATAAGTATGTCATTGTATTTGTGGCATTTGAATAGGTTCCAGAGATATACTTTCTGAGTAATATAATCATTTTATTAATAATACCAGCATTTTAATATAAGTATGGTCATTTGGCCATCTCTCAAACAAAATATAGTCATCATAGCAGACAGCACCATTGGAAGAAGGGTGTTTCTGTGGGTGACAATCAACTCTGATTTTGGTTAATAACTAATAATAGAATGAATATTACATTGAGGGGCTGGGTCTGAACTTTATGTCATTTACTTCTAAGTCCTCCAACCTTGGTAAATCAATTCAAAGAATTTTTCCCCATCCAAAACAGGAAAAAGAACAATGGCTTTTCCATGTGAGTGGAGTCTGGAAAGAGAAAAAGGTTAAATCAACCTTCAGAGACTGAAGTCTCAGAATGAGGATAAAAGAAAAAGGGGAAAATCTAAATCTCCTCAAAACATTGTATATTATCAATTATTTTCTCACCTTTTAATTCAATGCGTTCTTAATAAATGCTTCTTCTAAGTGCTAGGCAACATGTTATACTGTGTGTATATAAAGACAAAAAAAAATTTCGACAACTTCTGCTTTCAAAGAGCTTACAATGTACTGAGACAAAATAACATGAGAGTAGTAATTGAATACAAAGTATATAGGTTGAGGCCAGATTTTGAAGAAGTTTAAAAGTCACACAGAGAATTTTGTATTTTAGCAAAAAAAAAAAAAAAAAAAAAAAAAAAAAAGGAGAGACACTGAAATTTCTCTGCCTATGTGATAAGTCTGGACCTTTGGAGTAATATAGCAACCAAAAGCAAGTACTCAAAAAACTCATAAATCATATTAAGGCTAATCTTTTTACTTCTAATAAAAAACATCCAAAAACTTATTCCAAAAGCTGTGTGCTACTGCATTGATTTGGACTCCAGTCTGACTTTATTAGGACAGCCTGTACAGATTGACTGATTGGATAATAGTTCTCTTTCTGCAAAGTGTACTTCAGTGCTCATCTATTATTTCTGAAACAAAGGAGCAGAAATATAAAGGTTTCTATTAATTTAGTTCCCCTTTCTGTACTTTCATTTTGTCCCATCTCCCCGAAATGCACTTAACATTTTGAAAAGCAGACTGAAAAGTTCATATTTGGCCTATAAAAGACTTTGGAATAAAAAAAACAATCTTCAAAAGTATAGAGAATCAGATCCTCTTCAATACTTTCCATCTGGAATTCAGATGTTTAAAAGGAGAAGCAATGTGATATGAAATTGGAACAGTGAGCATTATAACCCAGAGAAAGATTATGGGGACAATAAACAGTTACTACCTGATTCTGGAAAAGAGTAGCATTGTTGAAGTAGTAGATGGAAATTGATCTCTATCACCAGGGAAGAAAAAAGATCTTGGACCAGAATTTTAGATTATAGCTTGAGCTTTTTCTTCACTTGCCTGTTATGTGCTAGGCAGTAGTGAGTGTGGGCCAACATTGTTATAGTTTGTCAGATAATGTATATTTTATATTATCATTATTTTGAATAGTGAGAATTTAAATACACATGATAACTTCATGGGATTCAATGTTATCATTAATCAGGATTTATCAGTATTCACATACACATACACTAAGTGATCTTATCAACTAACAATAATTTATACCTTACTTTGATAACAGTCTTTATTCTAGTTCTTTGTACTTTGTTATATACTGTAACTTGCTTACACTCACCATAAATTTCCCAAGGTACCTCTAAGTAGTATTTATTGCTAATTATTTAGAAATAATATTGTACCATGAGGTCCAATCATCTTTTACAATCCAGGAAAATCTTGATTTAAAACCATGATACTTTGGGAAGACACTGAGGGACAAAATCATTAGGTATCTGAAAGACAGGATGCTAGCAAAGCCATAGAAAACTATCATCTCTTATTACTACTGAAAAAAGGTAACCAAGAGAATATTAATAATTACTGACTATATGCGTACTACTTGATCTGTACAAACTCAACAAGGGGCAGCTAGGTGGCACAGTGGATAGAGCATCAGCCCTGAAGTCAGGAGGACCTGAGTTCAAATCTGGTCTCAGACACTTAACACTTCCTACCTGTGTGATCCTGGGCAAATCACTTAACCCTCATTGCCTCAGGATGGGGAAAAAAAAAAAGAAGACAATTGGCAGGTTTCCACAATGACTTTTCACAGTAGAGTATTTCTTCATTGTCACATGATTGACTGGAAGGTAAAGAAAATGATATGTTTTTTTTTAACTTTTAAAAAAGCATTTGATTAGATAGAACAAAACAATATTGCAAAGAGCTTTTACAAGGATTGTGGTGGGGAGGAAGTCTCCTGTGCAAACATCATAATAATTCAAGATTCTCTAAAAGTTGCAAAAATAAACACAATATAATTCAATCTGATCATTAACATCAGATTAAGCATAAAACAGGGAGCCACATGATTCAACAATCATGTTCACCAGTATGATAGAGGAGATTCATCACAGAATTCAACTTGGAAAAGAATTTTCTATAGAAGATCGAGAACTAAGGATATTTCTGATTACATATGATATACTATATCAATAAGTATTATAGAAATGGAATAGAAATTATAAGGAGTTTACTAATCATCTTGATTTACTTGAGCTCCCTTATTATCGAGGAGAGGTTGAAATAACCTAGAAATCAAAAATCAGCCAATCAGGGGGCAGAACGAAGGTTGCTTGAGTTTAACATATCATTGATCTTTTGCAGCACTCTCAGTGAAAACAGAACATTTCTGCTATGCCAACAATCCCAGGGCAGTTCAGACTGATTCATAGCTTCCCTGATGGATAGAACTTGCACAAACATCCTGGTTCTGGACACTTTTTGTTCCTTCCATTCTCCTTGTTTCCTTTATAGTAAAAACTATGTAAACCATTCTCTAAACCTTCAATCTTTAGAACAGTAGAATAGGTTCTGGCAGTTCTTCCTGATCTTGCTACATTCACCCAATAAATACTTCCATGGTTTGTACTTCAATTGTAACTTTATTTCCAGTTTTCAGGCAAACATTGTACAACAATTAATTATCTTGCCAATTAATCAGTATACATACAAATATCATATAGAATATCACATCATACCATATGATATACACAATACTGATTTCATCAAACTCTCTAATATTTCAGTTTCTTGAATAAGATCCAAAATCACTCAAAAATTTTTGACCTATCAATCCACCAAAAAAAATCAAGCAGAGGAAGAATTCATATTGCCCAGATTATAGCTTACAATTTTAAAAAATCAATCCATTAAAATCAGCAAAGGCCAAAACCAAAAGTTTTTTTATTTTAATCAGACAAATTGAAGTCAACAGAATTATTATTTTATAACTCCAAATTCTGTTTTTGATAAATTCACAGATACTAATTAATTTCTACATTTTTGTCCCATCCACCGCTCTTCCACATGTGGGAAGACATTTCAATTCTGTATCAAGTCCCTCATCACTAGAATTAGGAGACAAGTCAATTCTTTCAGTGTGCTAATGTTTGGGTAATTCTCAGGAAATTCCTTCAGAATCCAGAAAAGTATTGGCCCAAAGGAAACTTGAGAGATCAGTCAATTGTGATTCAGTCTAAAAAAAAATGCATCTGCTTCAGAGAGAATAAATAATATGTGAAGGTAGAAAGGATGGCCACTTAGTAAGATTTCAATATATTGACCTTAACCCCTGACTTCAATGATGAGAGGAATCATTTTCATTATATATTGTGGCTATCTATTTCAAGAAGTGGAATTGGGGGAAGAAAATTGCCTCTGTTCCTATAAAAGATGAAATAGGAGTTTCATAAAATAATAAGACATTTTAGATGCCTTAACAGACTCTGGAGTTACAAGAGCTTTTTAAAATCTTACATTTACTCTTACTATCTGTGTAACTCTAAGCAAGCCACATAACCTCTTTGTGCTTCAGTTTCTCTATATAGAAAAAATGAAAGGGTTTGATGAGGTGATTTCTATTGTCCTTTCTGGCTTTAGAATTATGAAGTAAAGAATGTATGTTCCTTGCTTAATATGCCTGTGACACAATATCTTTACTCTTCTAAATTACCTCAAGGCAAGGAGTGCTGGAAATAGGATATTGTGGAAATTCTACCAAAGAGAATGGGTTTAAACAGAAAGAAGCAGTTCAGTCTCAATGGAAATCCAGTCTCAAAGAAGCTTGAAATTCAAAGAAGGATATAATAACAGTCTATGCCAAGTTAAATGACCTTCAGAGGTGAAGTCTCAAAAATTAGGAAAGCCAATTTCATCAAGAAGGGCAGGGCTATTCCTATCAAATAATTTATTTCAGGTAAACCAATAGTGTAAAGTGAATGAATGAAAGAGAGGCAAGTAAAAAACTTTCCAAATCTGAAATAATTGATACCCAACTAAGAAGCATAGTAGATTGAGTGCTGATGGATTTTGAGTCAGATATATCAGGTATTTATTAAGTGCTCTGTCTCTGGACAAGTCATTTAAACTTTATTTGTCTAAATTTCCTCATCTGTAAATAGAAATAATAATGGTACCTACTTCACAGAGTTATTGTGAAGATCAAATGGCATGATAAATGTAAAATGACTTGCAAATCTTAAAGTGTTATTATAAGTAGGAGGTAATATTGCTCTTATTGCTGCTACAATTTCTGTTACTTTTGTTTATCATTGTTTTATCTTCAGGAAAGAGAATAGACAACTGTCAAGGTCAGTGTAGCATGTAGACCTGAAAAAGCCATGTTTTTTCATTCAGGGGAGTATCTACACAGGGCTCCTTTTTTTATTAAAGCTTTTTTATATTCAAAACATCTCCATGAATAATTTTTAACATAGATCATTGCAAAACCTTGTATTCCAAATTTTTCTCTCCTTCCCACCCCCATCGTCTCCTCTAGATGGAAAGTAATCCAATATATGTTATACATGTTAAAATATATGTTAAATCCAATATATGTAAACATTTACACAATTATCTTGCTGCACAAGAAAAATCAGATCAAAAAGGAAAAAAAGGAGTAAGAAAACAAAATTCAAGCAAACAACAAAAACAGAGTGAAAAGGCTATGTTGTGATCCACACTCAGTTCCCACAGTTCTCTCTCTGGGTGCAGATGGCTCTCTTCATCACAAAATCATTGGAACTAGTCTGAATCATCTCATTGTTGGAAAGAGTCTATCAGAATTGATCATCATATAATCTTGCTGTTGTAATGTATGATGATCTCCTGGATCTGCTCATTTCACTTACTATCAATTTATATAAGTCTACATAGGCCTCTCTAAAATCATCCTGCTGATCATTTCTTACAGAACAATAATATTGCCTAACATTCATACACCATAGTTTATTTAGCCATTCTTCAACTGATGGGCATCCACTCAGATTTCAATTTTTTGGCACTACAAAAAGAGCTACCACAAACATTTTTGCAAGGCCTTTCTTTCTAAAGAATGAGTCTGCATTGCCCAAATGTAACTGTCTAGTGGAGTCCTCACTGAGCCAGCTACTAATATTTCTTTCCTTCCTCCTTCTTTCTACCTCCCTTCTTCCCTTCCTTCCTTTCTCCTTCCTTCCCTTCCTTTCTTCCTTTTTTCCTTCCTTCCTTCTTCCCTCTTTCCTTCATTTTCTCCCTCCCTTTTTTAAATTCCTGATATCATGCCCGCCTCTAAGAAAGAACAAACAGCAATAAAATGAGAATAATATGAGAGGTTACAATATTTTTTAACACTAAAAATTCTAAAGTATTTATTTATTTGACTGGGAGTGAAAGACAGGAAAGGAAAAGATTATTGTTGAAAATCCGAGACTCCCACATCCAGAGCTTAGGATACTTGACACACGTATAGAATTGTCCAAAGGAATTGATTGGCTAGATCTATGAAACTGATCTAATATCCAATCCAGATGAAATGGAGTTGGATGATTCAAGATAAGAACTGGAAAAACTGAGAGTAGCCGAATTAAAAAAAAAGGTAGGAAAAATAGGCAGAAAATTACAAAATTTATTTGCCTTTATGTTACAGAGAATGAGGATCAACTGACGACTACTCTGTTTCTCCCAACCTTGATGGGACTCCTCAAACAAATAAGTTATTTGGACAATAAATCCCATTTACACTTACTTTTACTAATGCTCTGACAATTGTTTACCAACAATTGTTTACTTAGTGATTCAAAAAAAAAATATTTATGCTTTCAAAGTCTGAGTTTATCCACTTCCATGTTTAACAGAAACAAAATATAAACCAAGAAATCTCTAACCTATTCTATAGCCATCCTCCTCTCCACAAATAAATTTACATTCCCAAAATAGTTATAACCATGACATTCCTCTACTCAAGGAGCTTCGTTGACTTTTTACTGCTTCTGGTGTTAAAACACAAATTACTATGTGTTTCATTTAAGAACTTTCATTATCAGTATCCACAAGTTTTCTTTTTTTCAGGTTGATCTTCAATTTGGGTCTCCATATGCACTTTTTTTTCAGTAAAATCAACCTATTTGTACTTCATGTGACCAATATTTCATTGCTTGCTTCTACATCTCTAGAATGTCCTCTCTGCTGAAATTAATAGAATCATTAGTTTACCAAGGTTCATCTTAAGCTATAGCTCCTATTGCTTTCTCTATTTAGATTGCACCCCTGCCCCCCCACATATATATATGTGTGTGCATGTGTGTATATGTGTGTGTATAAAATAGCTTTTTATTTTCAAAATATATACAAATATAGTTTTCAGCAGTCACCCTTGGAAAATCTTGAGTTACAAATTTTTCTTCCTTCCTTCCCCCATTTCCTTCCCTAGACAGCAAGTAATCCAATATATATTAAAGATGTGGAATTATTCTATACATATTTCCTCATTTATCATGCTGCACAAGAATATTCAATTCAAAAAGGAAAATGAATGAGAAAGAATAAAAGGCAAACAGCAACAAAAAAGGTGAAATTACTGTTGTGACTATATTCAATCCTCAACTATCACAACTTTAAAAGAGTCTAAGTTGCAAATTATCAAAAGTCAATGGAAAGATGCATAGTGGAGGGCATGTAGTCTATGGCATAATTTTATTGAAGACCTAAAGCATGGAGTTTTGGAAGGGGTATTCAAAACACTTCAGTTCAACAAGTATTTATTAGAGAATTACTTGGTGCAAGTCTGAAAATACAAAAAGAAAATAAGCAAACAAAACCACGAGTCCTTAAAAATGTATATTATCTTTGGGAAAGATAGCAGTTATACAGACAAATAGAAACAAGATTATTTAAGGAGATAGAGAGAACTAACAAGAAATACCAAGGAAACTTTCCTATACATGATACAGGTGATCTCTTATACTTCATGTCACTCGGTCCCTCTGAGCATCACCTATAAGCTATTCCATAAGAAGTCATAGAGTATATGTGTAGATACACACTCTTTTCACTAACATCTTTCTCTGATTCTTCATTCTGATATTAAAAAGACCCTGGATTCATGAAAAGCAGACAGCAAGCTTCAACAGAATCCTTAAAGCAGGAAATAGAGCTGGCAATGAACTATATTACATGTCTGTCTGAGGAACAGTTTAGCTAATTACAGAGAGGCTCATCATCAGAAAGTTGACAAGCATGTGATGATTTTGGCTACAGCAACTCATGAAGCTGTCTAATAAAACATTAAGATTGGTGCTATCTGCATAGAAAGAACAAGTGCCCACACAGATGAAAATACCTCTATTTAATTTATTGAAGTATTTATTCCTACAGCAAACTTTCTCACTTTGATGTTTCAGTCCTTCTATAGCATGTTTCAAAACCAGGGATGGTTTTTGATGGTCACATACATGTAAGAAAGTGGGAACAAGAACAAAGAATTAAAGTTGCAATGCTTCAGTTTGACTATGTCTAGAATTTTTTTATACCTTTTGTAATCCTCATTCTCATTTGTATAAGGGATTGTAAAGATCATTGGAAAGAAAAGTGAGGAAAATTCTATTGACTTAAATCTAGACAATCTTTGGTTTGTTAATGAATTGAAACCACTAAGGGATACCAATTGGCATTCAGAATTTGGTGGAAGTTAAAGATTTTCTAACACTAAGTCAGATATAGGGTCAAAATAAAAATATTTGTTGAGTAACCCTTGATGATCAGAAAGAAAGTTTTTAAAAAGATTAAATGCCTTGGTAACTGTTCTATTTTTCAACAAAATCCTGATCTCTAGGATCAAGACTTTCTTTGACAGAAAAGCAATGCCCCTGATAAAAACTAGTTGATGGATAAATTCATTTCTACATGGAGAGACAACAATGAGGATTATTCCCTAATCTACTGAGTGAGTTTAAAAATGTAAAAATTAAAGGCTTTGAGTTCTTCAGGGTTGTTCTTTATTTTGTGAAGAAATGTCATCCTCGCTGAAGTCCAGAAGCTAAAAGGAGAGCGAAGTTCAGCAACCATCAATGTAGGATCAATGACTACAAGACCAGCAGAGGAATATCTAGCAGAAACCTCAAGATCAACAGAGCTGTTTTGCAAGACTATATGTTTTACCATGCAAAAAGAATATCTGATCCAGAAAAAACAGCATGATGATGATGCTAAAAAAAAAACAAGCAAGCAAACAAACAAAAACCATTGTTGCCACTGCCGCATAAAGAAAAGAAATAAACAAGACTTTAGTTAGAAAGTCAAAATAAAGATGAAAAAAAAAAAAGAAGTAAATTAATAAATTAAGTTAAATTACCAAAACTGGTGACAGGGGAAAAGAAAGGAAGATGTAACTATGGAATTGTTATGCTAAAAAGATTTACTTCAAAGTGCCAGATAAGTGACAACTAGGTGAGACAGTGGATAGAGCATCAGCCCTGAAATCAAGAGGACATGAGTTCAAATCTGACCTCAGGCACTTAATACTTCCTAGCTATGTGACCCTGGGAAGGTTACTTAACCCCAATTGCCTTAGCAAATAAATGAATAAATTTGTAAATAAATAAATAACAGCAACTTAAACTTGTGTGTTTTTTTTTTTAAGTGCCAGATAAGGGAGACTCAGTTACATAGCAAGTTGACTTTAAAAACACCTCAGAGAATGAATTAATTGTAAATCTGATATTAGTCATCAGTAGATACAGTGGCCTAAAAAGCTAATGAGATATTTTGGTCTATATTGAATGTATAAATTTCAGGAATAATTTTAACATATTTATCTCTGACCCAATTACATCTATATTCACTTCCTAGAAGTCTTATTTTAGGGAAAGAATTCATAAGGTAGAGAAGGGCAATTGGAATGGTTAAAAAAAAATCCATATCAAAGAAAGTTTATTTGAAGGAACTAAAGAAGCTTAGCCTAAATAAGAAAGAAAGAAGCAGAAAGACAATGAGGACATGATAATTATGTTTAAATACTTGAAAGATTTTCATGTGGATGAGGAGTGAATTTGTTTAATTTCATTTCAGGGAAAAAATTCAGGAATAACTGCTGTTAAGTTGGAAAAAGGAAGATTTTGGTTTTATGTCAGGAAAAACTTTTCTAAAAGTTAATGCTTTCTAAAATTAACATATGCTACATTGTGAAGGTAGTGAATTCTCCAGTGATGAAGGTTGTTCAGATCAATTAAATCAGAAATATGTTTCTGCCATAGGATTCAGGAACTAGACACTAGGGTCCTTCTCAAAAACAAAATTATTTGAATTGTTCAGTTTTGTAACTCAATATGATTTTCTCCCTATATGCCTCTCTTTGAACTAATTATGTAATATTTTTTAAAAAGAAATTTGGTGCTATGCCTGAATAGTAACAAAACCATCCATCTTTTGACACAGTGATACCATTGTTAGGGTTATGCCTCAAAGAGATCAAAAGGAGGGAAAAATACACCAAAATGTGGTATAAAATGTAATTAAATAGTATTGTGTCTTAAGAAGTTACAAGAAGTACAATGTCAGAGAAATTTAAGAAAACTTTTGTGAACCAAGACAGATGACAGGTAGATAGATATAGGTGATTTATAAATCAATTGATTTATTAAGATCTGTCCATCAGTCTACCTATATACCCAAGTAATAAATAAATATAGATTAATAGAAATAAATGACAACCATTTAAAAACTCAAATCAATAACCAACCACAATTTAGACAGCCAAATTTTGTAAAAGAGCAGCAGAAGGTTGGAAAAAAAACAGATACAATTTTCCAATGCAAAAATAAAATACACTGAAGAAAACAATTTCTTAAAAAGTAGAATGTCCAAATAAAAAAGGGAGTACAAAAGCTAAACGAAGAAAATAATGCATTAAAAGCTAGAACTATGCAAATGGAATCTAATGACTCTATGAGACATAAATAAACAAAATCAAATGATTGAAAAAATAGAAGAAAATATTAAATACTTCACAAGGAAAAATAACCACTCTAGAAAATGAAAATGAATCTAGGAGAGAAAACTTTTTTTTTTTTCCTGAGGCAATTGGGGTTAAGTGATTTGCCCAGGTCACACAGCCAGGAAATAGTAAATGTCTGAGACAGATTTGAACTCAGGTCCTCCTGACTTTAGGGCTGGTGCTCTATCCACTACACCAACTAGCTGCCCTTCAGGCGAGATAATTTAAGAGTTATTGGACTATTTGAAAACGGTGATTTAAAAAACAAGGCTGAATAACATCTTTCAAGAAATCACCTATGAAAACTGCTCTGATATTCCAGCAGCAAGAAGCACAATAGTCAATGAAAAGAAATCCACTTATCACCTCCTGAAAGTGAATCAAAATGGAAATATGAAAGAATATTGTAGACAAATTTGAGATTTATCAGGTCACAAAAATACATTAAGCAGCCAGAAAAAGAAAAAAAATTCAAATATCAAGGAGTAACTGTTAAGACCAGGAGGGATAGGATGAAAAGAGAGAGAAAATAAGAACAGTGGAAAAAATAGCATAAAGGGAAATAAACAGATGATAATCATAACTGGGAATATGAATGGGATGAAATATTCCATAAACAGAAGCAGAGAGCAGAATCGATTAGAAAACTGAATCCTCTAGTATGCTGTTTACAAGGGACTCATTTGAAGCAGACAGATAACACACAAACTAAAAGTAAAAGTTTGGAGTGGAACATATTATCCTTCAGCTGATTTAAAAAAAAAAAAACAGTGATAACAATACTAACCTAAAAAAATTAAAATAGATCTAATTAGAAGAGGAAAGAAAGAAACCATCTTCTTGTTGAAAGGTATAATATACAATGAAATAATGTCAAATTAAATATATATGCACCAATTGGTACAGCATCCAAACTCAGAGGAAAAGCTAAATGAGTTATAGGAAGAAAGAGAAACCACAACTACATGAGTGGGCAACCTCAATCTCCCCCTCTTATAACTAGAAAAATATAACTACAAAATAAACAAAAAAGAAATTAAGAATGTGAATTGCATTTTAGAAAAGTGAGTTATTGTAGAAGTTTAGAGAAAACTGAAAGGGGATAGAAAGAAGACCTTTTTTTTTTCTCAGCACATATGTCTCCTTTGTATAAATTGACCAGGTATTAATACATAAAAACCCCACAATCAAATGCAGAAACACAGAAATATTAAATCCATCCTTTTGGATCATGATGTAATAAAAATTACATGTAATAAAGGACCATGGAAAGATAAATTAAAAATTAATGGGAAACTAAACAATCTAATCCCAAAGAATCAATCAAACAACAAATCATAGAAAGAATGAACGATTTCATCAAAGAGAAAATCAATAATGATATAAAATACCAACTTTAGATAGGAAAAAATAATAAAATTCATCTGGAAGAACAAAAGCTCAAGAATATTAATGGTATTTTTTAATGCAAAAGAAGTTGACCTAGCTAAACCAGATCTAAAACTGTTATAAAGTGGCAATCATCAAAACTAAGAAATAGAGCAGAGGATTAGTGGAATAGATTAAGTACAAAAGACACAATCAATGATCATAATAGTTTACTATTTGATCTACTACAATTCTAGGAAATCAACTCATTATTTGGCAAAAACTGCTGGGAAAACTGGAAAACAGTAAGGTAGAATTTAGGCATATATCAACATCTTCCACAGTATAGCAAGATAAGGTCAAAATGGGCACATGATTTAGACATAAACAAATGGGGACAGCAAGGAATAATTAATTTGTCACATCTATGGAGAAGGGAAGAATTCACTACCAAACAGGAGATAGAGAACATTATTAAATGAAACATGGATAATTATTACATTAAATTAAAACTGTTTTGTACAAACAAAATCAATATAACCAAAATTAGAAGGAAAACAGCAAAACAGGAAGAATTTTTACAGCTGGTATTTCTGAAAAAAAAAATCTCATTTCTAAAATGTATAGAGAATAGAGCCATTTTTTAAAAGAATACAAATCATTCACCAATTGATAAATAGCTAAAGTATATGAATGGGCACTTTTCAGATGAAGAAATTAAAGTCATCTATAGTTATATGAAAAAAAAATTCTCTAAATCACTATTGATTAATGGAGCTATGAACTGATCCAACCATTCTGGAGAGCAATTTGAAACTCTGCCCAAATAGTTATAAAATGTGCAAATCTTTTGATCCAGCAATACCCCTACTAAGGCTGTATCCCAAAAAGATCATAGAAAAGGAGAAAAGACCCACATAGGCCAAAATGTTTACAGCAGATCTCTTTGTGGTGGCAAAAAATTTCAATTTGAGAGGATGACCATCAACTGAGGGATGACTGAAAAAATCTATCTATAATACATTTCCTTTCCCCCTCTTCCTTTCTGCATTGTTTTTATATTATCATTCTTTTGGCTAAGCAATCATTTGGGCTGTTTATTCCTTTTATTCATTAAAATCCAAAATTTTCATTTACATTTTCTTGTACATTTGCCTAGGAATTAATTTCAAAGGAATCTTGCTACTTATCTTAATCAATGACTTATTCAGCAGTTCTGTTTCCTAAGATGCTTCTGGTCCCAAAACAAAATTAATATATCTAGGAAAAAAACTAAAGTGGTTAAGTGGGAGATGTTTGTTTAGAAATTCTCAGATAATGATTTGTTATCCAAATATATAAATGGTAATATATACATGCAAGGACCTACAAGGTCAAAGTATATAAACAAACAGTTCTCAAAGGAATTGCAAACTATGAACAGCTATATGAATAAAATCTCCAAATAATTAACAATAAGAGCAATGAAAATCAATATTACCCTCAGGTTTTGCCTGAAATCCAGCAAATCAACAAATATGACACAAGATGAAAAAGCAAATTATGGAAAAACTGTAAAAAGTTAAGCATGCTAATCTATATTTAGCAGAGCTGTGAATATGTACAACATTTATTAAAACAATTAAACAAATAAAATGACTAAAATAACCATGCTCTTTTATTCAGAAATTTCACTAACCATTTACTATAGGTATCTCATTGATAAAAAAAAAAAAAGTAATGCTCATGTACACCAATTTGTAGCATCATTTTTGTGGTAAATAATTGCAGTCAATGTCCATATATTGCAAAGTTACTTAGCCACTTGGTGGTACTTGAATAATATTTTGCTGTAGGAAATTATGAAAATGATGAGGAAGGATGTGTAGATCTACATGTAGGAATGCAATGTGACATAAACAGAGAAAGGAACATAATATAAAAGAGTACAAAAAGGAAAATAACAAAAATAAAGCAGTTGAAAATGAATGTTGCTAAATCATACACAGAGAAGTCATGATCTCAAGGAAGAGAGAGTAAACACTTCCCCATAAACCTTTAGAGGAGGATAAGGTCCACAGTTACAGAATATTGCACATATTTTCAATTTATTTTTCAATCTGTTAATCAATTTTAATCATTTTTTATTTTCTTTTGAAAATCATTTTATATTATATGGCTCTCTGAGAAAGAATAGAAAGGAAATTTGGATGTTAGTCAAAATTATAAAAAGAAATATAAATCTATTTGCAGAACATCATGGAAAAGGGTGACAAAAACCTCAGAGAAGCATCAACAGAGAAATTTAGTGGCTGGAGAAAAATAGTCTTCATAAACTCATGTGGAAAATCCAACTGAGCTATTATTCTAAAAGTATTGTTAGTAAAACTTGAAGTACAAGAAAAAAATGCAAAACTGAAAACATTTACTAGAATTTGTGCTGTCATTTACTTTTATTACTAATTGTAATGAGCTGAGGCTTGAGTTGGTGCACTGAGGTCCCAAGCACGTGAGGCTAAATAGTAATTGGACCATACTCTATTAATATATAAGCTTGGAGAAAGAATGGCCCCCACCCACTCTTTGTGCAAGTCCTGATGTGTTGTATAGGAAATGACGATTTTGGTGGGTGGAGGCAGGGGAGTGGAAAAGGAAGGGGAAGGAGAGACTGTTTGCATTGCCATTGCAAGGGACAGCCCTTCAGCTCAGGTCTCTCTCTGCTAGCTGGTAACTTTCTGTAGATGATAAAGTTTTCTATATGTTTTTGTTTTCAGGAGATATTGAGCTAATTGCATCAATCCCCAGAAAGATTTACCTTCCTCAATGAAGTATATGAATGGTTCCCAAAAGAGAAAGATCTAATAAGCTGTACAACAATATCCAAGTCAATAAAGAATATTGATTGCTGATTACAAAATGTCCTTAGATGAGTTGCTAATTGAGATAGCACATCAGTGACACTAATTTGAACAAATATCACAATTTGATAATGAGTTTGACCTAGATTAGGAATTATAAAGATTTACTTGATATAAAAAAAATCAAAAAATAAAGAATTTAATCTACTGATGTTGTATGATTGAATAAAAATTTCAGGTGATCCAAAAGTAAATAGAAAAATGCAGAATGAATTTAAGTAGATTGTTAAACATATAACCACTTATGTGTAAAAGAGAGATAAGGACTAGACTTAAAAGAAATACTGCATGGCAACACCCGCTACCTGTGAAGGTCAGGACCTTCTCTCCAACTTATAGACTTAGAGAACTTCATGGAATGATAATAAGCGAAGTGACTTGAATAGGATAAAGCTACCTAAGTCTTCCTGGCTCAATGATCATCATTTTCTTTTATACTGCTGCTCATAGTCCAAATGTATAAATGATAGCATGCATTATTCTGGTGATAGATTGCTGTAATCTCTGCTAATAATTTATTTAAAATATTTTCATCAATATTTATTAGAGTTTGGCTAGTAATTTTTTTCTCTGTTTTTGCTCATCCTTTTTTAGTTATCAGCACCATAATTCTGTTATGAAAAATATTTGATAAGATATGGCCTCTTATTTTAAATAGTTTATCTAGCATTAGAATTAATTATCCTCTAAATGTTTTATGGAATTTAATTGTAAATCCATTTAAACCTGGAGAGTTTTTCTTAGGGAAATCACTGATGGCTTGTTAATTTCTTTTTTAAATGTAGTTAAGTATTTTTCTCTTTATTTGTTAATCTGAGCAACTTATATTTTCATAAACATTCATCAACTTCACTTAGATTGCCAGATTTTTTTTTTGGCATAAAGTTGGACAAAATAGCTCCTAAGCAGTAATTTTCTCTTTATTGGGGATGAATTACCCTTTTCATTTTTGATACTAGTAATTTCCTTTTCTTTTTTCAAAATTAAACTTTGAAAATCTATCCATTTTATTGTGATTTTTTTTCATAAAACTAGTCCATAGTTTTATTTTTTAGTTCAATAAACTTCTTAAATTCAATTTTACTAATTTCTTCTTTAATTTTCAGAATTTCTAATTTGGTATTTCAGTGGGGATTTTTAATTTGCTCTTTTTCTAAGTTTATTAGTTGCATGCCCAGTACATTGATCTCTTTTTTCTCTATTTTATTTATGCAAAACATTTCCACTAACTGCTTCTTATGTAGCTCATGTTTTGGTATGTGTTCTTGTTATTTGTCTTTCTCGTAAATGAAATTATTCATTGTCTCTATGATTTGTTGTTGGGCCCACTCCTACTTTAGATTTGGATTGTTAGATTCTAATTGGTTTTTAGCCCACTTTTCTATGGTCATTTATTACATTAAAAGGATGCATTTAATAGTTATACCTTTTTACATTTTATTGTGAGGTTTTTATATACCCTTACATATGGCCCATTTTGGTGTAGGTACTATGTATCACTGAGAAAAGAGTTTATATCTTTCTATATCCATTCAGTTTTCCCCTGAGGTCTATCATATCTAATTTTTAAAGATTCTGTTATTCTCCCTATCTTCTTTCTTGTTTATTTTGTGGTAAGATTAATCTAATTCTGAGAGGGTGGTGGTGAAATATCTTACTAGTAGAGTTTTGCTCTCTATTTCTTCCTGTAACTGTGATGTGCTCATATTGCACAATTTAGTGCATCTATATTTAGTCTTGATATTATTTCATTGTCTGGGGAACCTTTTAACAAGATGTAGCTTCCTTTCTATTCTTTTTTAATTAGATCTATTTTCATCTGAGATCAAAATTGCTATTCCTGCTTTTATTTTTTCTCCAGTCTTTATCCTTGTTCTGCGCATATCTCTCTGTTTCATATATACTTTTTTTTCTTTTTTTGCTGAGGCAATTGGGATTAAGTGACTTGCCCAGGGTCACATAGCTAGTAACTATTAAGTGTCTGAGGCTGCATTTGAACTCAAGTCCTCCTGGACCTGACTTCAGGACCACTTCTCTATCCACTGAGCCATCTAACTGCCTCTTAAATGTGTTTCTTGTAAACAACATATTGTAGGATTCTGGTTTTTCATTCACTCTAATATGTGCTTCTATTTTATGGAAGAGTTGATCTCATTCACATTCACAGTTATAATTGCCAACTATGCAGTTCCCTCCATCCAATTACTCCTCTGTGTGTGTGTGTGTGTGTGTGTGTGTGTGTGTATGTATGTATATATATATTTTTTTCTTTTCTCTCTTTCCATCCTATCCCTCATCACCACTGTTTTATTTTTAATCCACTTCTCCCTCAACTTGTCCTTTCTTCTATTGCTCCTTCTCTCTTCTGTTATCTCTTTCTCCTAATGTTTCTGCCCTCCTTTCTATCTAGCCCCTCCATTTTCTTTCCCCTTTCTCCTCCTACTTTGTTATAGGGTAAGATAAATTTCTATAACTTATTGATATGTATGTTACTTCCTCTTTGTGCCAATATGATGAGACAAAGGTTCAAATATTGCTTAGTCACCTCCTTTTTTCCCCTTTATTATAATAGATATTTTGTATCTCCATGCTCTGTAATCCACCCCTTCCACCCCTTTGATTACCCATTTCTTCTTCTCGCAGTACAATCTTTTTTCTAACTCTTAATGACCATTTTATATCTTCACATCAAAGTCAACTTACACCAGTATCCTCTAAGGATTCTCCTTTCTAACTGCCCTAATAAAAATACCATTCTCAAGAGTTACAAGTATCATCCTCCCATTTAAGAATGTAAACAGTTTAAGATTTGTTTTCCTTTCAGTTTACCATTTTTATGTTTCTCTTGAATCTTGTATTTTAAGATTAAATTTTCTTTTGATTAGAAAGATTGAAAGTACACTCTTTCATTGAACATCCATCTTTTCCCTGAAAGATTATGCTTAATTGAGTTTTAATTGTAGTCCAAGTTCCTTTACCTTCAGGAATATCAAATTTCATGCACTTCAACTTTTTAATGTGGAAGCTGTTGAATCCTATGTTATCATGATTGCTACTTCTTAATATATTTTTTTTTCCTTTTGGCTGGTTGCAGTATTTTCTCAAACATATAAATCTCAAATAAATCTACATTACTCCTTCATATTTTCATTTTGAGATCTCTTTCAAAAGATTATTATTGAATTTTTGCAATGACTTTTATCCTCTGATTCTGGGACATCAGAGTATTTTTCTTGATACTTTCCTGAAAGATATTATGTAGATTCTTTTTTTATCATAGCTTTCCAGTAGTTTAATAACTTAAATTATCTCTCCTGGAGCTATTTTTCAGATTGGTGTTTTTTCCCCAATGTGATATTTTACATATTTTTTTTATTCTTTTCATTTTGTCTGATACTATTTTTTAGTTTTCAACATCATTTTTTAAAATTTTCAATAACATTTTATTTTTCCAAATATATGAAAAGATAAATTATAACTTTCATTTTTGTAAGACTGTGTTTTACTGGGAAATGAATGTAAACTTTTTGCATTTTTGTTTTTCTTCCCAGGTTATTTTTTACTTTCTGAATCCAATTCTTCCTAAGCAACAAGAGAACTGTTCAGTTCTGCACACATATATTGTATCTAGGATATACGGTGACATATTCAACATATATAGGACTACTTGCTATCTGGAGGAGGGGGTGAAGGAAGGGAGGGGAAAAGTCGGAACAGAAGTGAGTACAAGGAATAATGTAAAAAAAATTACCCAGGCATGGGTTCTGTCGATAAAAAATTATAAGAAAAAAAAAGACTTTGTGTTTTAAATTTTTCTCTTTCCTTCCTTCCTTTCCTTCTCCACAAAGAACAAGTTATCTGATATAGTTAAATATGTTCATTTTTAAAAACATATTTCTATATTTGTCATGTTGTGCAAGAAAAATCAGACCAAAATGGGAAAAAAGTGAGAACAAACAAAAAAGTGATAATTGTATGATTTGATCTATATTCAGTCTCCATATTTCTCTCTCGGATGTAGATAGTATTTTCCATTCCAAGTCTAATGCAATTGCCTTTAATGACCACATTGTTGAGAAGAGCCAAGTTCATCACAGTTGATTATCATCATCACAGTTGATTATCATATAACCTTGTTGTTACTGTGTACAATATTCTCTTGATTCTACTCGCTTCATTCAGGTTCAGTTCATGTAATTCTTTCATTGTTATTCTGGAATCTTCTGTTCATCATTTCTCATAGGACAATTATATTCCATTTCATTCATATTCCATAACTTATTCAGCTTATCTCTAATTGATGGGAATCCATCAATTTCCAATTTCTTGCCACTACAAAAAGGGCTGCTACAAATATTTTTGAATGTATAGGTCCTTTTCCTTCTTTTATTATCTATTTCAGCTATAGGCTCAGTAGTGACACTCCTGAATAAGAGTATCAGTTTTATATAGCCTTTGGGCATATATATATTTTTTAAGATTTCCTGTTTTGAATTTTTTCTCCCTCCTTCCCTTCCCTTCCCTTCCCTTCTCATCAGACAGTAAGCAATCTGATACAGGTAAAACATATGTAATACTTTTAAAATTGCTTCCATATTTTCTTTGACTGATACATGAATTCTCATAGAGTCAATTAGGTTCCATTTTTCCAGTTATATTTTTTAATTTATGATTTTCTTCAATTAGCTTTTGCACCTCCTTTCCCATTTGGCTCATTCTATTTTTTAAGGAGTTGCTTTCTTCAGTGGATTTTTTTTTTTTTGCATTTGCCCAATTGTATTTTTAAAGAATTTTTTATCCAGTCAATTTGTGTCCTTTACCCAAACTATTGATTCTCTTTTGCATATCTCTCATTTTCCCCCAATTTTTCTTCTGCCTCTCTTTACATTTATGTATTTTGTCCTATTCTGAATTGGTGTTTTGATCACCCCTATCACTACAACAGTTTTCTATGATCAAAGTTCTTTTTTATTGCTTTCTCTTTTTTTGCCTATCCTATGGCTTTGAAAGTTGAGCTCTTCTTCTGGGGAACTATCTCAAGCTTCTTGTTCCATTGGCTATGGGAAGTGTCATTGTTTTTAAGCTGTGGGTTCTCAGGTACTTGGCAATTTGCTCACTGTGTTGAGGTAGCCTGATCTACATATGTCTATTGCTGCATGGTTTCCATGACTGTCAATTTGCCTTCTGTGCCAGGGCTAAAGGTTCTGCCATTGTCCTGCTGTGCCACTGGAATATTGAGTCAAGATGGGTGAGTGACCTCATTTCTAAAATATATAGAGAACTGACTCAAATTTATAATAGTTCAAGCTATTCTTCAATTGATAAATGGTCAAAGGATATGAACAGACAATTTTCAGATGAAGAAATTGAAACTATTTCCAGTCATATGAAAGGATGGTCCAAATGACTATTGATCAGAGAAATTCAAATTAAGACCACTCTGTCTTACCACTACACATCTGTCAGATTGGCTAAGATGATAGGAAACGATAATGACCAATGTTGGAGGGGATGCGAGAAAACTGGGACACTGATGCATTGTTAGTGGAGTTGTGAAGAGATGCACATCTTTACAAGAAAAAATTTGATGAGTAGGAGAGGAATAGAACCATATTCAGAAACATTTGTTCTGTAAAAGTATAAATCACTAATAAAATTCAAAACATTTTCATAGTTAAAATATACATCTTTCCTTTTAGAACAGTTTAAGTTCCCTGTAGCCTAGTATTATTGGTTGTTTTGTGCTTAGATTTCTATGTTTCCATTAAAATTTTTCTCAAATATTAAAGAATCTGAACATTTGAAATAAATCTTTTTAATTAAAAAAGTCTCTTAAAACATTCACACACATATGCACATATGTACATGTGCACACATACACCCCAATTAAACCAACAATCCAAATTTTAAAATATTTTTTCACTTTTATTTCCTATGTTATTTAGTTGCTACAGTTCTATATCTTAATACCTATTCAAATATAAAATATTTAATTTCAATTTTATTAAGAGTAAATAAAATTTGATGACTTTTCTGGAAAATCATTTTCCATTTGTACTTTGGGTGTTGGCTTTTTTTGTTGTTGTTGTTTGTTTGTGAAGTGAGGTGAAATGTTTTAAGTTTCTAAGAATCTTACAAGTGGCTTATGGGGCTTATGTTTCAAGTTACAAATTGTTAAAAATTGTTTTAAATAAAATTTTCAGTCCAACCATCTATTTATTCAGAAAAAAACTAGTGTAGGAATTTCATATACAAAGAACAATTGTTAAAAGACAGTTGATCCTAAAGAAAATCCTGTTAAAGGGAGGGGAAAAGTTCTGCTGTTTCTCCCTCCAGGCTTCTGTGTCTTGCAAAGGCTACTTATAAATTTACTACATCAGATTCAAGTGTGACTTCTGATTTCCTAATGATCTCATACTCACTGGTATTTTCATTGGAACTCTTCTGCAACATTTCTACAGGCATGCTATAAAATTCCTGATTCAATAGACTTGAAAAAAAACTGTTATTGAAAAGAGATCCTCAAATAGTAACTCGATGCTAGGAACATGATTTTTTAAAATGTTATTTTAGATTTCATGTACCAAGGAATGGAAGACCATATGATTGGTTCACTGAGTCTAAAAATTCTGTTTCTGTAAATAACAGATCATCAAGCCCCTCAAAAAATCAATTTAGACTAGCTATCTTTTATTCATAATGTTTATACTATGCAGACCAAAGTGTCAGTAGACAAGTTTGATAGAAAAGTAGCAGTTGATTCAGAAATCATCAATAAACATTAAGAATTCTTAAATATGGAATTGCCCATTTTGGATCCTAATTCTATTTCAAAAAGTACTTTTCACATTTCAGAGTACAGTGAAAAATTTATGAAAAGGGACATATAAAAGACAGTAGCAAGAAAAGGGAAAAAAATTAAAGGCTTTTTTTTTCCAGTTGTACTCTTGAACTCAAGAACCTATAGTGGAATTGCTCCCAGTCAAGTACTTTCAGTCATCATCCTGTGAAGCAACACCTGTGGTCATGCTGCCTAGCAACTACTGTCTTAATAGATCTCATGACAACAAGTCAAGACCCTAATCTTGCCTCCAAGTCTTCAGTACTATTAACTGGTTTAAAATAGGAAAGTGATGTGATTTTTTTCAGTGTACATGTCACTAAAGAAGAGGCATTACCATGTGCTTTACTATTTTATTGTAAGGAGCATATGACCTTTCCATATTTCCTTGTAGCTGAAACTATTCCATATGAGTAGTCTTATCCATTATAACATGAACTCATTGCAAGAGCTGTCTTACTTTTCTTTTTAAGTACTGAACATAATGCTTTGAACATAGTAAATGCTTAAAATATTCTTTCACTTATTGGGGGGTTGGAAATGACCAATAAAAAGTATAAGTTTTCAATTTATTTTCACAAAAACAGTTTTCCTTTTGGGTGATTCTCTAATGTTTCTGATTGTGACATATTGTTTTCATCAATCCTGTGAGTTATTTAATTTCCTCTAGTAGAAAATGGAAAACTCCTGCTCTATACATCAATGTTCAAGATTTGTTCAAAAACAAATAATATCTTCAGGGATTTTTAGATCAAATGTTTTGACCAGTTTGAAGAGGACTAAGATTTCTGGGGGATAAAGTGCTCCAAATACCTTAGCTTAAACTTTGCACCATGATTTTTGAAATATCTTGTGTAGGAGATAGATATATATTTGACATTCTTAACATGAACCAGAAATAGAAATATAGTTACCCTTTTTTGCTCTAGAAAGTCTTCATTAAGGAGATACAAGAAAAGAGACCAATTTCTCCATTAGGTCTGTGAGAAGACGAAATACAAAGTTCAGATTAGATATCAGATATACAATTTCCACACACATCCCTTAAATTGGCAGAAATGAAGAGCATAGTTTTGCTTGCTCAAGAAACAAGGAATTCCTTCTTCTCTTCTTCACATGTAAATTTAATATACCCCAATTTTTTTTTCATTTAAGGTAAGCTCATTTCTTGAAGTACTTAAAATGTCAACCATTTTCAAAATGTGAAATCTTATGCGTAAAGATCAACATCAAATTAACTATAATCAATTTACTTTGAATAAAAAATGTTTTCAGTGATTTTTTTTACTTCCCTGAATTCAGGGCAATGCTTTGAGCAATGACATCACCTGAAAAATGATAGTAATGATGACTGATGATGTTGAAATTTAGTGGGGTTTTTTTCATTCAATAAAAGCATATTAGCAAGGGAAAAGAGAAAGTCAAAATAAAGAACATGGGCCATAAAATTACAATGCCACGTTCCATGAGATGGTTATGGAAAGTCTAACAACTAACAGCAGCTGTCAGGTCAGGGAGAAGGTTGGCTTTGACTATGCTCCAAAGTAGGCAGCTGCTCTCAATATGTGGGAAGGAATAAAAACGCCAGAACTGAGAGAGCAAACAAAATGCATAGTATTAAACTAAAGTTGAAATCAGGAATCCCTGTGGAAGATGCCAAACTAGAAGAACATTCAGAATAGATGTTTGGGGAAACAAGTCAGTTCAAAAGGGAAGATTGAGCAGTCGAGATTGGGGCCAAGTGGAGGCAAAAGATCTATTACTATTACCAAAGTAGCAGAATCCATCTGTTGAAGCAGGAAGTAGTAAGTGCTGCCAATAACTTGAACAAGGGCATTACTCTTTCCCTTTTTCTTTACGTCCCTAAACAGCATTTTAAAACAGTGAAAACCTAGTCTTTTTAATGAGGTTTTCTAAAGTAGTCCCTATATTGTAGCTAGGGAAATTGATTGAGTTATAAACAGTAAAAATAAAAGAGCCAAGTGAAATATCTTTGTATCAAGGTAGAATTGTTCTGAAGAATCTGGTTACTGTTTAGTTTCCCCATGTGCTATATATCACTGAGAAAATCTTATGGATTAAACTAGGTGGCAGCTATGTGAAATATAAAGTAAACATTTCACCAAAGGGCTAGGCAATGATGTCTTTCTATCAAAACCTCAAACAGGCACATGCTTGATAACACTTCCTTCTCAAATTTTCTCAAATCCTTTTTTTAGGATACATGAACTCTGGGATAAATGGCTCTGGAAAATTGACAAAGTCATAAACAATTCAGTTAAAAAAAAGTCAAAAAATTAAATTTGAGATATGAAAATCACAAGGAAATGACAGCCTGACAAATAGCAATCCTGATGTTCATATGTCAGCATGCATTCCTTTTAAATGCAAACCAGTAGATACTGATGATTTTCATTCTTGTCCTTAAAGGAACTTGTCAGATGGTAGAAGTTAAACAGAGAACAGTGACAACAGGCCATAGTTGAAATATATGTTCAAATACTCATAATGAAATAATCCTTTTGATCATGGGTAGATATGTTACCTCTCAGAATGTCACTTGTTCTTATTTAATCTTATCATACTGAGCTCTAGATTGATGTTAGAATTTTGTGAATATTTTTATTAATAATATTAAAATTTTTCTGCTTAACTTTGTGTTGCACCCATCAAGTTCATTATCTTTTTAATAAGCTAGAAAAATTGCCTTTATCAACATTAGTTGTTCATATGCATTTAATTATTATGTGACTTCAATAATAAAGCCAAGATATAGATATTTATTTTCACATTTTGGCTAAAGTATAAAGTTAAATAGTATGGCAAATAAATAAGTAAGCACTAAAAAAGAACCTACTATAGTTAAAGAGAAGTTCAAAACAAAAATTCAGAAGAATATGACTTGAAAACATCTATAATCAAAGCCTCAAACATAAATGAAGATTTGGAAATAAGGCACACAATAATTCCTAGAAAAGGTAAATAAAGAGATTGAAAAGAACAAAAATAAAGATATGAAAAATCAATAGGAGTATGAAACAAATTTGCAGAAGAGATGAACCATACAAGAAAATAATAAAAAGAAATTAAAAGCTTTGTAAAATAAAAATACTAAAAAAAAAAAAAATTAAAATCAGAATTGGCCAAATGGCAAAAAAAAACAAACAAAAACAAACAAACAAACAAAAAAAAAAAACATAAAACTTCGTTGGAAAAAATAACTCCTTAAAATTAGCATTTTTCTATTAGAATGATCTTGTGAGAATAAAGAAATAATTTTTAAAATTTTAAAAATCTTTAAAAAAGAAAAGAGAAGAAAATGTGAAATATTTCATAAGAAAAACAAATTACCTAAAAAAATAAATTGGTGAAAAATAATTTAAGAATTACTTAATTACTTGAAAGTCATGAACAACAACAACAACAACAACAAAAAACCTAGTCAATCCTGTTTCAAGAAAATGTAAACAAAAACTGCCTATAGGAGCTTAGAAGCAGAGGTCAAAGGAATAATCTATTAGTCACTTTGTGAAAAAAATACTAAAATAACAACTTCCAGAAATATTGTAGCCAAAATTCAGAGTTCCCACATCAAAGAAAAAATACTGAAAGCAGTCAGAAATAACTCAAATACTGTGGGATCACATATGAGTTCGCATGTGATTTAGGAAGCTATTACCATAAAAGAGAGACTTTAGAGTATAATATTCTGAAAAGCAGAACAATAACACAAGACTCAAGAGAAACATAAAAATGTAAACATAAGTGAGAAATAAGGGACTAAACAAGATTAAATGGTTTACACTATTGCATTTAAAAAGATGATACATATAAGCCTTAAATACTGATCATTGCTATGGAAGTTAGAAATGGGGTACTTAGACAAAGGAAATGGATGTGAATGAATGTTGTAATTATTTCAAAAAAAAAAAAATAGAAGGGTGTGGGAAAAAAATGTCCTGTGAAAAGGAGAAAGGAAAGAAAAGAATAAAGTAAATTATTCACATGAATGAGAGATTACAAAAAGAGTTTATTGAATGAATGGGAATTGGATGAAGTAGGCAATGCTTGAACCTCATTTTTATCTGGATTGGGTTCATGGAAGGAACATACACACAGCTAGATACAAAAATTCATATTTCTCAAAAGAGACATAGGAAAGTAATTAAGAGAAAGAGAGAGGGGATAAAGAGGGATAGGGAGAAGAAAACAGATTCTTCATGAGTGGAGAGGATAAAAATGAAAACGTCAAATATAAGCAAATAGAATGGTGGGAAATGCATACTTAACTATAACTGTGAATGTGAAGGAGATAAACTCATTCATAAAAGAGGAAAGGATAGCACAATGGATTAGAAATGAGAATGCAAAAGCAGGTTATTTAAAAGAGACACATTTGAAATATAAATTCAGAATTAAAATAATGGATTGGAGCAGAATCTGTTTTGTTTCAGTGAAGTACAAAAAAAAAGTCAGGAATGGTAAACACAATCTCAAATAAATAAAAGCAAATATAGATCTAACTAAAAACCATTCCTGATTAAAAATATTTCATGATAAGGAAAATTACATTTTGTCAAAAGGTACCATAGACAATACAACATTGAAAATATATTCACCAAAAGGAATAGCATTCACATTGTTGAAAGAAAAATGTAATTATGACAAACATGATATAACATGCCAATATCTTTGAGATGTAAACAGAGTGATACTTAAGGGAAAATTTATATTAATTAAAGAAAATAATAATATTAGATAAATTAATTGTGCATATAACTTAAATAAACCTATAAAACAACAAATTAAAAATTCCCAATTAAACAACAGAAATAATTCAAAATCAAATGACATATCAATAAATTTGAAATTACAAAGAAAACTAAGAAATAAAACTAGTATCTGGTTTTATGAAAATAAAATAAAAAGTATAAAATATTGGCTTTTTAATTTTTAAAAAGCTAAAGCTAATTACCATATAAAAATATGAAAAGGATTAACAACTTACAAAGATGGTGCTAAAATAATAATTAACAGCTCTTCTATGCAACTGTATGGCAATACAACTTACTATACAAATAAAACAGATTAACACTAGAAAATAGAAAAACACTATAGAAAAATATAAGAATAGATATATCTTTTCTTAAAGTGATAAATAGCATATATCTAAAATCAAGTATTACCTGTGATGGAATAAACTAGAAATCTTCATGGTAAGATCAGGGATGAAGGAAGGATGTCCATTGCCACCATTATTATCCAAGTAGAATAGAATGTTTCAAAAGGTATTGATTCTCTTCTCATTTGAATTTTTCAACAACACTGGTTAATTGCTTGATGACAATATTATTAAAGAAGTAGTGAATCAGTGTGGTGAAGGGAATATGTATTGATTTGATTTTAAAAGACCTGAATTTAATTTGCCACCTATATGACCTAAATGTTGGATAATTTATTACTTCTGTGAACTGTAATGTCAATGTCTGTAAAATTGTGCAATTGAGGTAGATGATATTAGTTTATCTCCTCTTCTATCATATCTGTCCTTTTCTCTTCTCCTCTAATAAACCCCTTTAGATCTAGGTGTTTTTTAATCACATTTCATCTGGGGTATTATAATAGCTTCATAAGTAGTCTAAGTTCAGTCTTTCCCTATCCAATCCATCTTCTATCTGTAATGGGCTGAGGCTTGAATTGATGCACTGAGGTCCCAAGCACGTGAGGCTAAATAGTAATTGGACCATACTCTATTAATATATATGCTTGGAGAAAGAATGGCCCCTGCCCACTCTTTGTGCAAGTCCTGATGTGTTGTATAGGAAATGACATTTTTGGTGGGTGGAGGCAAGGGAGTGGAAAGGGAAGCAGAAGGAGAGACTGCTGGCTGTCATCTTGACACAGCTGCTTGCATTCTATCATGACGGCCCTTCATTTCCAATCCCCCTCTACTAGCTGGCTTCCTGTCGCAGCTGCCCATATTGCTATCACAATCAGTCTTGCCCATTTTGCTATCCCAATCCTTTTTCACCTCTTCACTTCAATAAAGATTGAAGATTTTTCCCTTAACCTGAATTCCTGACTCCAGCTGATTTTAAATACGCCTATCCAACTACCAATATGATTTTTCTAAATTGCAAGTCTAATAGTGTTACTATTCTATTCACTAACTTTCAATCTCTTTAACAGTTGTATGAAATCTTTCTATTTTATCTCATTTGCACAAATGTTTATTTTGGTGAGTTTTGTGATACATATAATTATGATTAAAAAATAGAGATGTGTCACATTTTCTCATAGCTTAACAATAATAATATCTGAAAGTCATATAAAGTTTGCAATTTTACCAATCTTGTTTCATGAGCCTCACAATCTTGTGAGTTAACTACTATAGTATTATCTTCATTTTATACCTAAGAAAACTTAGTCTCAAAATGGTAAGTGATTTGCCCATGTTCACACAATTAAAATATGTGAGAGGATAGAGCACCAGCCCTGAAGTCAGGAGGACATGAGTTCATTCAAACCTGGCCTCAGACATTTAACACTTCTTAGCCGAGTGACTTCGGGCAAGTCACTGAACCCCAATTGCCTCAGCAAATATATATATGAGTGTGTGTGTGTGTGTGTGTGTGTGTGTATCTGAGAGAGAGAGAGAAAGAGAGAGCGAGAGAAGAGAGAGAGAGAGAGAAGAGAGAGAGAGAGAGAGAGAGAGAGAGAGAGAGAGAGAGAGAGAGAGAGAAAGAGAGAAGTAAGATTTGGCCTCAAGTTATCATTGCTCCATGACAAACATTCTATTTACAATGCTACATCTCTTCTAAATACAGTCAAAGGGAATGAATGACACACACACCAAAAAAAAAAAAAAATGTGCTGCAAAGTTTAAAAAGATCCTAGTAAGAAACTATCATTTTTATTTCACTTCCAAATGAATACAAGACATTATATTGGGCAACATATAGGCAATAATGTAGAAATTTATTGGAATTAAACATTGTTAAGTTTGTGAAGAGCCAAAAAATAAGATTGAATAGATGATTCACTAAATTATATTTCTAAATTTTACACTAAAGAACTGAGAGACTTTTGTAATACCCTATTCTGTCTTCTCCATGTGGACATATGCTATGGATACTTCAGTGTTATTTAGCAATCTTGTGAATATTTTATAGAGTACTCAGAACAAATACTAGGTATTTCCAATATATTTGGGAAATGTGAATAATAAAATACAAAATACCTGGCACAAAGTGTATAATTCTCTCTCCATTTACTATAAACAAAATAAAGAATTACAATATTTAAATTAAAACCAAGAATATTTTACTACAATTCTTTAAATCAAAGATAAGACTAAATTAGAATAAGGATTTTACTTCACTCTTCCCTTCCCCCACCTCCTTTCTCTATCCTTCTAGTCCATATTAGTTGGTATCATTGTAAAGAAGATGGTTAAGTGTAAGAACCATATCACCCAATTACAAACATTTCACAGAAATAGCACCAGAAACCTCAGCCACAGAGATATAAGGCTTTGCCATGAAATGCAAGATTGTAGAAAGTAGGAGCTACCAATAGCCAAATTGTAGAAGCATGAGTAGAAGTCATCAAGGTCCTCAATAAAATGTCTTTAAATCACACCTTGTCAGGCCAAAATTTATCAAGCACACAGACTGTGTTAGGCTTAACTACTCATCAATTACAAATATTATATAACATTTTAAAGAGAGACACTGCTTTAAACTCACCATGCCAGCTTACAAAAGAAGCTCAAGAGACTTTGAGAGAAGTTGAACTGGCTTTATCCAAAGTAGTTGAAATAATTACCCAAAAGTCCTTGAAAATATCAGTTTTTGCTGCAAAAGAGGCACTCACAATCCTTCCTTCATCAAGGACACAGTGTGATAGAGTGGGTGAACCTCCCAGCACAACCAGAACAAAGTCTTACTCCTTACCCAGTGCTTGTGGCTAGAATTTCATTAAAGGCCATTAAGAGAGTACTACAATTATCAGGGATAAGACCTGACAAGATATATATATATATATATATATATTATACCGATGCACAAATTAATCTATGTTGTAAAACCATCCAAGAGTGGCAAATTTTATTGGCCACAGCTCCAAATTTTACACACGAGTCTCCATTAAAGATAGCCTGGCTATTACATAATTGGCAATGGATTCTTGAAGAAAAGATTTCTAAAGTTCTTCTTAAAGAACCAACTATCTTTATAGATGCATCCAAACATAATATTTGTACTGT
This sequence comes from Antechinus flavipes, assembly GCF_016432865.1. Classification (NCBI taxonomy): domain Eukaryota; kingdom Metazoa; phylum Chordata; class Mammalia; order Dasyuromorphia; family Dasyuridae; genus Antechinus; species Antechinus flavipes. The sequence goes on along the minus strand of NC_067400.1, from coordinate 267,481,289 downwards.
ATACTCTCATGACTTAACCATAAAGAGAGTAGTCAGAACTCCCTTTCAGTCCACTCAGCAGAATGAATTGTATGCAATCATTCTAGCTCTCACTTATTGTCCAGGAGATATAAATATAATATCTGATTCGGCCTTTTCAGTAGGTGTGGTACAAAGAATTGCCATAGCCCAAATAAAATTTGTAGCTTCTAATATTGTCAAATTCTAGTTTTTAACAAACTTTACTACCTACTTAAATTTTATGTTGTTTATCCCATTCAAATTCAGTTATGACTGCTGTGTAATTCCCTCCATTTTCTCCCCTGCTTCTGTTTTTCTTTCCCTTTTACTATGTAACTCTTCAAAATTGTTTTACTTTTGACCATTACCAACTTGCCCTCCCTTTTATCAGTCTTCTTTTATTTCATCTCCTTTCTATGAAAAGATAGTGAGTGAATATTAAGTGAACTGATATTTAAAAATTCAAAGAAATGTGGCCTGATAATACCAGATCAAAAATATATTATAAAATAGCAGTCATCAAAACCATTTGGTGGATAAGTGAAATAGCTTAGGTACACAAATATAGTAGTCAATGGCTAATCTACTGTTTGACAAGTCCAAAACTTCCAACTTTTCAGATAAGAACTCACTAATTGGCAAAAATTGCTAGGGAAACTGGAAAATAGTATGGCAGAAATTAAGCATAGACAAATATTTCACATCCTATATCAAGACACGTTTGAAATGGATCCAAGATTCAGATATGATGGGTGATACTATAAGCAAATTAAAAGAATAAAGGATAGTTTCTTTGTCAGATCTTTGAAGAAGAAATGAAATTATGATCAAATTAAAAAAGAGAACATTATAAAATCCAAAATAGATCATTTTGATTATATTAAATAAAGAAGTTTTTGTACAAACAAAACTAATATTGCCAAGATCAGAATGCAAGTAAAAAGATGGGGGGAAATTTTACAGTCACTGCTTCTGATAAAGTCCTCATTCCTAAAATATATAAAGAACTGAGTCAAATTTATAAGAATACAAATCATTCCCCAATTTACAGATAGTCAAAGAAAATGAATAAGTGATTTTCAGATAAAGAAATAAAAGCCATCTATATGTAACAATGTTCTCTGAATCACCATTGATCAGAGATATACAAATCAAGACAACTCTGAAGTGCTACCTCACAGATATAAGATTGGATAAAATGACAGGAAAAGATAGTGATAAATATTGGATGGAATGTGAGAAAATATTGGAACACTAATGCATTTTTGGTGGAGAACAATTTGAAACTATACTCAATGGGATATTTACATATATATATATATATATATATATATATATATTACTCTTTTCAACATTAATTCTAAGGGTTTGTAAGTTTTCAGTTCTTTCACAATGGCATGATCTAAGGAGAGGTAGGTCATGGTTTTACTTGCCTTTTACTTGAACAATCACTGGAGCTGAAAAATGGTGAGATTTATGATATAACCAAATTAATGTGTCACTGAAATAATATGAAATTGAGACATTTGAAAAAATTGTATGATAAAAATTTTAATGATAGTAATATCAGTATTACCTTGAGCAAGTCACTTAACTACTCTGTACATTTGTTTTCTCATTTGCAAAATGAGGAGGCTAAACAAGATGGTCTTTAATTTCCTTATGTCTCTGAATATATGATCCTATAAACATGAATATTGAAATACTAAAGGAAAATGATAATTATAAATTGTATGATACATAAATCTTTTAGAAAGTTGGAAGAACAAAATGGTTGTCAATAAATAATATCAACAGTAATAGGGGGAAAGTAGTATAAACAGATTATATAAACATCAAAAGAATGTTTTATTTCAGTTAGTGGTAGAAAACCGCCACTGAAAGTGGTTATAGTGGTTATCTCCAATTTGCATCTGCTGACCTGCCTTGTTTAATTCCATGGAACAAAATGCCCCCATGTTGGTACTACCTAGGTATCCCTATAACACTCCCATTTCTTACCTTCTCTTGTGTGATATTTCCTCCTAGTAGACTGTTAACTACTTAAGGTGAAGGACTGAGTTTCTTTTTATTAAATGTACTTAGTACATTTACTAAGTGTACAACACTTAATACAGTTCATGACACACAGTAGATACTTAATGAATGTTCATTGGATTGTTATGCTGTAAAAGGAGTATTCTACTCTTTCTTCTGTATTTGTGAGTTGAAGAAAAAGGGAAAGTGAACAGCTTCCATTGTAGAGATACTTAGGAATATAATGCCTTCAGAGGAAAATAGTCTTATCCATTGTAGAGATTGAATGGAATATAAGATGAATAAAGAGGAATTCAATGAGCAACATTGCAAATGTAAATTTGATCGAGATTACACAGGTGCTTAAATGGTTGGCAAGGCACTAGTGTCAGTAAACATCTTCTACTTTATTTAAAATGACTATGGGTTTGTTTTACCAGGATATTACATAATAATTCATTAAAATATTATGCCAATAGTAACAAGAAATATAGATTGAAGTATAAAGAGTTTGGAGGCAGAAATAAAAGCACATAAGTTGTTATATTATTCCAAGTAAGGAAGATGCAATAAAGGCCTGAATTGAGAAGTGACAATAAGAATAGAAAGGAAAGGGTATATTCAAGAAAATTTTAGAGGTAGAATTGATGAAATAAAATAACTGACAGAATATGAATAGAAACATAAAAGATGAAGATGTTGAGATGATGATTCTAGGCAATTCTGAGGAGAGTGTTTCCATAAAGCAAAATACCAACAATAAAGGAAGGATCATGATAAGTTCAGTTGTGAGTATATTTAGAGAAATTAGGAGAACACCACATTAATTTGCTCTATCATCTCTCCATCCTCACAGTACACAATAGACCTACCATTATTTTTAAAGACCTTTTAAAACACATGGTATTCTAGGTCAGGCTTCTGGAGAAACCCTTTGAGTATTCTCAATATGCTTTAACTGTAAGCCATCCCTCTCTGTGTTTAGTTATTCAAATACTATTAGCCCTACTACTTTACAGTTCAAAGGGTCATGTATTTAGAGTCATAAGGGAAAATTGAAATCTTTGGGGTCCAGTTCTAATATCTGGATCAAAACACTGAGGTTCAAAGAGTTTAATTATATTGCCCAAGTTCCCATAAGTAAGGAATTGTAGGCAATGGGCATGAAGTGACAATCTAAGGGTTACAGTGCTTCTATATCTCAGAATGAGACCTCCATTTCAGGCTTTATGGTGTTAAAACCAGTCATTTTTTCTAGTTAGACACTAAAACTGAATTTAATCTAAAGATATTGGAAGTAGATAAATAATCCTCTGTCTTATAAACACATTTATTTGTTTTCCTAGGGTTTTTATTCTCATTCAACACATTTATTCAATGTCTATTATATATATGAATGCATCATTGGGCTGAATTTTAACAGGGTTAGAAGTCAAAATTCTTAAAGTTTATGTTAATGTAGGTTATATACACTCTATTTTATTTCAGAAATATGTATGCAGGACATGGAGGGAAGGTTAACTGCTTTACAAAATGGGTACTACACTGCTCACAAAAGTTTGTCTCCTGGGAAAAATGCTATGGTAGTATCATTCAGGGATATTTTACAGAATGAAATTCTATTTTAAGCTATTTGAGTTACATTTGGTTAATATCCCTAAGGCTAAAACTTCAATACCAGAGCTAATAAAATTAAGACCAAATAAATCACATCCCAAGTTTGTAACATTTAACAATAAAAATACATTACAGACTTTGTTTTATGATATTCAGGGGGAATTTTTGTTTTGTTCATTTTTATGTTTCATGCCTTATTAACCAATAGAATAGTAAATGTATTTCCAATAACTGGCCTCAGCTATATGATTCTGGTTTTGTTACCAGAGAAAATTCAAGCATAAAAATCCTGGCAAATTTGACAAAATATTTAAAAATAAATACATTTTCATGAAATTAATGCATTGTAATATAACGGATGAAATTAGTTTCTTAAAAATCTTTGCAGGAAAGTCATTTTAGGGGAGGATGATCAAGTTACAACTGATAGGTAATCAAATCTTGTTATATAGTTATATAGTTTTATATATATATACATATATATATATATATATATATATAGAGAGAGAGAGAGAGAGAGAGAGAGAGAGAGAGAGAGAGAGAGAGAGACAGGTAGCTAGGTAGTGAAAATTACACATTCCTCTCCTAATCTAAGATGAAACCAAACTGTTAAGCACAGTATAGACAAGACCAGAATAAGAATAGAAATCACTTTATTGTAAGAAATGGAGGGTGGATTTTTATGTGTGGAAACAAGATGGTGGAGTGAAGCCAAGAAATTACTCGAATTCTCCCAGTTTCCCTAGAAAATCACATGAAACCTTGTCTCTGAACAGTCTGACAGAATGAAACCACTCTCCAGCTCAAGATAGTTTGGAAAAAACTTCAAGAAAAGTTAATCTCACTGGGGTGAAAAGGGTACTCAGCCAGGTCAGACAGACTAAAGTCTGACTAACTGGCTTTTGAGAAAGCCAGTGAGAGGGTCTCAATTACACCAAATCAACAACTAAGACCCTCAATCCTGGCTCAGAAGAGAAGCAGTTCAGTGGGGCAGCTTCCAGTTCCAGCTCAGACAACAAACTCAGGGAAAGCAAACTGTTTCCTAAAAAGAGCGAGCAAAGCTACCCCTGCAGGCAAAAGGGTGACTTGTGCTCAAAACCAAGGCTCAGAGCTGTACAGGAAGATTGGAAAAACCCACTTTACCCAGGAGTAGAGCTCTACCATAAAAGAAAAAAAAAAAAAGGAAAGAAAAAGAAATGGAAAAGAACCTGGATCATAGAAAGCTATTTTGGTGACAGGGAAGAACAAATACCAGCTCATACAAAAACAAAATATCCACAGAGGAAACCTAAAGAAGGATATGGATTGATCTCAACCTTAAAAGTGCTCACAAAAGACTTTAAAAGGCAAATAAAAAAGGTAGAAGAAAAAATTAGAAAAGAAATGAGAGGTATGCAAATGAGAGTCAACAATTTGGAAAAAGCAAATCAATTCCTTAAAAAATAAAATTGGCCAAATGCAAAAAATAATGCTGGAAAAAACAACACCTTCAAAAGTAGAATTAACCAAATATAAAAGAGATACAAAAATTAACTGAAGAAAATTACACAGTAAAAACTAGAACAGGGCAAATACCTCTATGAGACATGAAGAATTATCAAACAAACAGAAAACAATTAAAAATGGAAGAAAATATGAAATACCTCTTTGTAAAAACAGTTGACCTAGAAAATAGTTCCAGGAGAGGTAATTTAAAAATTATTGGTCTAACTGAAGGCTATAACAAAAAAAAAAAAAAAAAAAAGAGCCTGGATAGCATTCTTCAAGAGACCATAAAGGAAAACTGACACAATATTCTAAAACAGAGGAAGAAATACTCATTGAAAGAATCCATCAACCACTTGTGGAAAGAGACCCCACAAGGAAAACCCAAGGAACATTATTAGAAAATTAGAAAACTACAATCTCAAGGAAAAAATATTGCAAGCTTTCAGACAAAAACAATTCAAACATCAAGAAGCAACAGTAAAGATTACCAAGGATATGACAGCTTCTACAATAAAGAGAATCTGGAATACCAAAGTCCAGAAGTCAAAGGACTTGGGTTTACAACCAAGAATGAATGACTCAGCAAGACAGAGCATCATCTTTCAGGGAAAGTAGTGGATCTTTAATGAAGAAAGAGACTTTTAATCATTTCTTAAAAAAAAAAAAAAAGGACCTATAGACACAGGCCTCAAGAAAAGCATAAACAAGTAAACAGGGGAAAATATGTATTATATAAAGATTAAATTGTAAACATTCTTAGATGGAGGAAATGATATTTATAACTCTGGAGAAGTGTATCTCTTACTGGGGCAAACAGACTGGGGCAATGTATGGGTGGAGGGAGTGGTTGTAAATGGATGCTGATGTGATGATATCAAAGAAAAAGCCATTAAGGGATGGGGAAAAGTCTGTGCTAGATGTAGAGGGAAGGGGAGGTTAATGAGACAAATTAGATAACAGAAAGAGGCACAAAGGACCTATTTAGAGGGAAATTAAGGAGGGGAATGAGCGTTGCCTAAAGCTGGATCTCATCAGTTTGGGCACTAAAAAGGAATAATTTAATCATTCAGTTGGGTATAGAAATTTATCTAAATCTATAAAAAGTAGGAGAAAAAGAAGAAAGAAAAGGGACAGGATAGATATAAAGCAGGTCAGAAACATTAATAAGAGACAGGTGAGAAGGAATAGAATAAAATGTAGTCACTTAGATGGTTTAAAAAAAAAAAAACTACAAAGAGTATGGAGAGGGATGATAGGACATAGAGTAGTGGGTGGGGTGGATAGAAAAAGTGGATAGTAGTGGATATCCACTATTAAGGATAAGGTGGGAAGAGACAACAAAAGTATATACAGGGAAGAAAATAGAATGGGGGAAATATAGAGGTGGGGTTCCTAACTGTGAATGATATTGAGATAAACTCTCCCATAAAATGATAGTAGCAAAGCAGATTAAAAAACATAATTGTACAATTTGTTGTTTATAAGAAAAATATTTGAGAAAGAGAGACATATACAGAGTAAAGGTAAAATGTTGGAAGAGAATTTATGATGCTTCAGTTAAAGTAAAAAAAAAAAAAAAAAAAAAAAGCAAGGATTGCAATTCTGATCTCAGATAAAGCATAAGTAAAAAAAAAAAAAAGATCTAATTAAAGAGATTAGGAAGAAAAGTACCTCTTTTTTAACAATGAATATGATTTTTATTAAGCAATGATTTAGACAAGTATGCCTAATTATCTATTTGAATATATTGCTCGAATTTATCTGGGTTTCATTGAACTTAAGACATAGAAAATCAAAAACAATTTTATGTATTCATCACCAGTAATTAAAATCTGAACAAAACCACTTAAAAATGTATTTTTAACAAAATTAACAAGTAATTTAAATGTGCTCATTTGTTTTTTTGTTACAAAGAAACAACAATAATAGCACACATAGAACTTTACAGTTTGCAGAGTGCTTTACAAGTATTACCTCATTTTATCTTCCCAACAACACTGGAAGATGTATTATTATCATCCCTATTCTAAAATGAAGAAACTAAGGCAGACAGAAGTTAAGTGATGTTCTTAAAGTCACAAAGCTAATAAATGATTGAGGCCAATCTTATGCTCAGCTCTTCTTGACTCAAGATCCAGCACTTTGTCCATTGAGCAAGCAACAGAATTGATCTTGAATGCCAGAAAACTTGAATTTTCTTCCCACCTCTGGCACATGAAATCACTTATATGATTCTGCTTATGTCACTTAACCTATTAGGACTTTTGGCAAGACTTTAGATTGCCAAAATAAGTGATGACTTGCATCAGTGGAAGGAAGCCCTTCATGCAGAAGGCTTTTTAATAATAAAATCATGGGTCCAGTCTTTAATTTCAGAGTTAATAAATAACATGCCATGTGATAACAAACACATAGATTATTTATAGCATCCCCATCTATATCATGAGATCTTTGATAGCAAGAATCATGTCTTTCTAATTTTAAGTTTTCCTTTACCATTTTATGCAAACTAGGTGGCACATTGCACAGATTGTCAGGCCTGAAGTCAGGAAGATTCATCATCCTATATTCAAATGTATACTCTGATACTTACTAGCTGTGAACAGGTCACTCAACCCTATTTGCCTTAATTTTTTCATTTGTAAAATGAGCTGGAGAAGTAAATGGCACCTCACTCCAATATATTTGCTAAGAAAACCTTACATAGGTTCATGGAGAGTCAGATCTAACTGAAATTGTTGAACAATAGCAAATCTGCCTTCTCTAGGGCCTTATGGATACTAGGCGTTCAGTAAATATAAATAATGATTTTTTTTTTAATTTTGGAGAAGTTTTCTATCATAGATATTGATTGTCAATTATAAATAGGACTGCTGATCTTTATTTAAGTAAACATCTCAGGTCTCCCAGATATTCAAAGGCAGATCTGTTAGGGACCTCAAATTTATTACTGTTAGATACCAAATTGCTTCTCCTTATAATTTTCACTTTGAATGAATAGCAAGGAAATCAATGTTTTGAAACATTATTCGAAAATATATATTGTGAGTTTAAGCTTAGGGAGAAAAAATTGAAGTTAAGGAGAATAATTTTATGAATACAGTGAGCATTTTACCTTGTCAACACTAGCAATACTTGGTACTTTGGTAATACTTGTGATAGTAAGACAAGGGAGCAAACTAGGCAGTCCTTAATTTTTTTTTAAGCTTTTTGTAAAAATGTACATTTTGATAAAGAGTAATCTAAACTATAAAATAGTAATGCTACTAAATTTGTATATACAAAGTGGTAGAGCATACAGATAGATTACTAGAGAATATATTAAGCCAGTTACAGGAAGTAATAGACTGCAAAATTATATTGGTAGGGAATTTCAAACTTCTCCTCTCAGAATCAGACAAATACAAAAAAAAAAAAAGGAAAGAAAGAAAGAAAAGAAACAAGAAAAAAACTAAGGAATTTGATAAGATTCTAGAAAACCTAGATATGATAGATCTTTGGAGAAAACTGAATAGAGACAGAAATGTATACACTTTTTTTTTTTCAGCAGTACATAGCAACTATTCAAAAACTGATCATGTATTAGGACATAAAAACCCCAAATCAAATGCAGAAAGACAGAAATGGCAAATGCTTCCTTTTCAGAGCACAATGCAGTAAAATTATATGAAATAAAAGGCTAGGGAAAGATAGACTAAAAACCAATTAGAAATTAAATACTCTAATTCTAAAAAATGAGTGGGTCAAACAAAAAATCACAGAAGCAATTCATAATTTCATACAAGAGAATGACAGTAATGAGATAACATACCAAAATCTATGAGATGTAGCCAAAGATATTCTTAGGGGAAAATTTATATATCTAAATAACTAAATAAATAAAATAGAGACAGAAGAGATCAATGAATTGACCATGCAATTTAAAAACTTAGAAAAAGAACAAATTAAAATTAATTACCAAATTAGAAGTTTAGAAACTCAAAGGAGAGATTAATAAAACTGAAAATTTTAAAAATTGAACTAATTAATAAAATTAAGAGTTGGTTTTATGAAAATAAATAAATAAATAAACCTTTCCTTACTTTTACTAGAAAAAAGGAAAGAATCACCAGCATCAAAAATGAAAAGGGTGAATTTACCACTAATGAAAAAGAAATTAAAGCAATAATTTGTTGCTGTTTTACACAATTGTATGCCAATAAATCAGACAACCTTAGCTGAAATGGATAAATATTTACAAAAATATAAATTTCCCAGATAAACAGCAGAGGAAATAAATTATTTTAAATAGTACCATTTTAGAAAAAGAAATAGAACAAGTCATTAATGAACTCCCTAAGAAAAACTCTCCAGGGCCAGATAGATTTACAAATTAATCCTACCAAACATTAAAAAAACAATCAATTCCAATACTATGTAAAGTGTATGGGCAAATAAGTAAAGAAGCAATTCATTTTATGACACAAATATGGTACTGATGCCTAAACCAGTAAAAGCCAAAAAGTAGAAAGAAAATTACAGACCAAACTTCCTAATGAATATAGATACAAAAATTTTAGATAAAATATGTGCAAAGAGATTACAGCAACTTATTGGTAGGATAAGACACTGTGACCAAGTGTATTTTTCAGGGCTAATTCAATATAAGGAAAACTGTATAACAATAGACCATATCAATAATAGAATCAATAGAAAGCATATAATAATCTCAATAGATGAAGAAGAAGCTTTTGACAAAATACAGCATCCCTTCCTATTAAAAACACTAGTGAGGATAGGTATAAAGTGAGCTTTCCTTAAAATTATAAACTATATCTATCTAGCTAAAAATAATACAGCAAGCATTATTTTTAATGGAGAATAGCTGAATGTATTCCTAGTAAGATCAGGGATGAAACAAGGATGTCGATTATCACCATTATTATTCGACATTGCACTAGAAATGTTGGCTTTAACAGTAAGAAAAGACATTAAAGGGGTTAAAATAGGCAATAAGCAAATAAAACTATCATGCTTTGCAGACAATATGACAATATACTTAAAGAATCCTAGAAAATTATCCAAAACCCTAGTGAAAACAATTAACAGCTTTTAGCAAAGTTGCAGGATATAAAATAAACCCACATAAATCATCAGAATCACTATATATTACTGACAAAGCCCATCAGCAAGAGAAAGAAAGTGAAATTCCATTTAAAATTACTATAGACAAAATAAAATATTTAGGGGAAGAAGGGGGGTCTACCTGCTAAAGCAAACCAAAAACTATATGAACAAATTTATAAAACAGTTTTCACACAAAGTCAGATGTCAAAAATTGGAAAAATATCAATTGCTTATGGATAGTCTGAACTAATATAATAAAAAAGACAATTCTGCCTAAATTGGTCTACTTGTTCAGTGCCATACCAAATAAACTGCCAAAAACATTTTATACAACTAGAAAAATAATAGCAAAATTAATCTGGAAGAATAAAAAGTCAAGAATATCAAGGGAATTCATGAAAAAAAAATGCCACCAAATCTAAAACTATATTATAAAGCAGCAGTTATCAATATCATTTGGAACTGGCTAAGAAAGAGAATTGTGGGTCAGTGGGATAGATTATATATATGACACAACAATTAAAATTCACAATAATCTAGTATTTGATAAAACCTCAACATCTAGCTTCTGCAATAAGAATTCAGCATTTGACAAAAATTCCTGGAAAACCTGAAAAACAATATGTTAAAAATTTGGCATAAATCTACATCTCACATTCCATTTCATAAAAGATTAAAATGGGTATATGATTTGGGCATAAAGGATGATATCATAAAAAAATTAGGAGAGCAAGGAATAATTTACCTATAAGATCTTTGGAGAAGGGAGGAATTAATGACCAAAGAATAACTAGAGAACATTATGAAAGGCAAAAAGTTCATTAATTTTAATAAGGTTTTTTTTTTTTTGCACAAACAAAACCAACAAAAACAAAAATTAAAAGGGAAGTGCAAAGATGGGAAAAAATCTTTACAACCAGTGTTTCTAATAAAGGTTTCATTTCTAAAATACATAAATGTGTCAAATTTATAAGAATAGAAGTCATTATCCAATTGAGAAATGGTCTAAGGATTTGAACAAAGAATTTTCAGATGAGGGAAGTAAAGCTATCTATAGTCATGTGGGAAAAAATGCTCTAAATTACTATTGATTAGAGAAATGCAAATTAAAGCAACTCAGGTACCATCTTAGGATTCACTAAGAACATCATCATACCCTTGCAAAGAGTGATAGTTTTATTTCCTCTTTGCCTATTCTAATTTCTTTAATTTCTTTTTCTTCTCTTTTTGCTAAAGCCAACATTTTGAGAACAATATTGAATAATAGTGGTGATAATGGGCATATTTGTTTCACCCTTGATCTTATTGGCAATGTGGCCTGCTTTTATCCTGCATAAATAATGCTTGCTGTAGGTTTTAGCCAGATACTGCTTACTATTTTAAGGAAAGCTCCTTTTATCCCTATCCTCTTTTGTGTTTTTAATATGAATGGGTACTGTATTTTGTCAAAAGCTTTTTCTTCATCTTTTGAAATTGTCATATGATTTCTGTTGCTTTTGTTATTGATATAGTCAATTATAGTAATAGTTTTCCTGATATTGAACCAATCTCTATTCCTGGTATAAATCACAGGTGGTCATAGTGTTTTATTCTGTTGATAAGTTGCTATAAATTCTTTGCTATTGTGTTATTTAAAATTTTTGCACCAATATCCATTTGGGAGATTGGTCCATGATTTTCTTTCTCTATTTTGACCCTTCCTGTTTTAAGTGAAATACTTGTATCATAGAAGGAATCTGGCAGTACTTCTTCATCATCTATTTTTCCAAATAGTTTTCATAGTATTCAAATTAATTGTTCTATAAATGTTTAGCAGAATTCACTTGTCAATCCATCTTTTCTTAGGAAGTTCATTTCTGACTTATTAATTTTCTTTTCCTAAAATGGGAAAATTTAAGCAACCTATTTTATCTTCTGTTAACCCAGGCTATTTATATTTTTGTAAATATTCATCCATTTTATTTAGATTGTCAGACTTGCTGCCATAGAGTTGGGCAAAATAGCTCCTAATTGTTACATTAACTTCTTTTTCATTGGTGGTAAATTCACCCCTTTCATTTTTGATGCTGGTGATTTGGTTTTTTCCTTTCCTTTTTCTGAGCAAATTAACCAAAGGTTTATCTATTTTGTAGTTTGTTTTTTTTTTTTCATAAAACCAACTCTTAATTTTATTAATTAGTTCAATATTTTTTATTTTCATTTTTATTAATTTCTCCTTTGAGTTTCAGAATTTCTACTTTGGTATTTAATCTTAATTTGTTCTTTTTCTAACTTTTTTAGCTGCATGCCCAACTCATTGATATCCTTTTTCTCTATGTTATTTATGTAGCTATATAGAAATATAAAATTTCCATTAAGAACTCCTTTGGCTGCATCCCATAGCTTTTGGTATGTTGTCTCATTATTGTTATTTTCTTGGATGAAATTATGGATTGTTTCTGTGATTTGTTATTTGAGCCATTCATTCTTTAGAATTAAATTATTTAATTTATAATTGATTTTGAGTCTATATTTCCCTGGCCCCTTGTTTCATATAAATTTTATTGCATTGTGGTCAAAAAGAAAGTATTTACTTTTTTTTAAATTTTCTGCATTTGATTGTAAGGATTATGTGCCCTAATAAAATGGTCAGTTTTGGGGTACGTGTAATGTACCACTGAGAAAAAGATGTATTCCTTTCTGTCTCTGTTCAGTTTTCTCCATTGGTCTATCATATTTGAGTTTTTCTAGGATTCTATTAACCTCCCTAGTTTCTTTGTTTATTTTGTGGTTAAATTTGTCTGATTCTGAGAGGGGAAGGTTAAGGTTTCTCAACTTGAATATTTACTATTGTTATTAATTCATTATTTACCATACCCTTTATCAAGGTGTACTTTCTCTCCTTGTCTATTTTAATAACATCTATTTTTACTTTTGTTTTATCTGAGATCCAAATGGTTAAACCTGCTTTTCTTTTTTTTACTTCATCTGGGTCATAATAAAAGTTGATCCAGCCTTTTACCTTTATGCTATATGTTTATCTCAGTGTCAAGTGTGTGTTGTGTAAATAACATATTGTAGTATTTTGTTTTTTAATCCACTTTGCCATTTGCTTTGTCTTTATGGGAAAGTTCAGCTCATTTATGATAACATTTATGATTACCAGCTCTGTATTTCCCTTCATTCTATTTTCTCCCCTCTATATACTTTTGTTCTCTCTTTCTATAGTGTTCTTTATCATATTTTATTTTTTATTTTTACCAACATCACCCACTACTTTATCTCCTATCACCCCTCCCCCCTTCTCTTAGTAGTACTTTAACCCATTCCACCCATTGTCTTATTTTCTATCAACCCTTTCCCCTTTCTCTTATAATTATCCTGTTATTTCTGTTCTCTCTTCTATCCTGTCCCTCCCCTTTCTTTCTCTTTCTTCTCCTACTTCTTTATAGGATTAGATAAATTTCTATACCCAATTGAATAGTTAAATTACTCCCTCTTAAAACCAAAATTGATGACATCAACCTTCAGACAATGCTCACCCCCCCCCCATTTTAACCTGGATTTTAATAGTTCTTTTGAGTCTCTTGGTGTCTAGTAATTATACAATTATACCTTTCCTTTCCTCCTTTTATAATAAAGACCTTCTTCTACCCCTTAATGTATTTTTATTTGATATCATTATAAGAGGGATCATTAACAATTGCAATCTCAGCCCACGTGAGTCCCCTCACCTCCCTGCCCCAGTGACACATATTTTGCAAGAGTCATAGATATTATTTCCTATCCAGGAATGTAAACAGTTCAACCTGAAAATATATATATATATATATATTTTTTTTTCCCTACTTATGGTTTTCTTGAGTATTGTGTTTCTAGGATTAAATTTTTTATTTAGTTTTATTTTTTCAATAGAAATGATTGAAAGTCTTTTACTTCATTGAGGCTCCATCTTCTCTTCCAAAAGTCGATGCTGAATCTCACCAGGTAGTTAATTCTTGCTTGTATCTCCAAGTTCTTTGTCTTCCAGAATATGGTATTCCAGTCCCTCTGATCCTTTATTGTAGAAGTTATCATATGTTGAGTAATCCTTACTGTTGCTCCTTGATATTTGAATTGTTTTTGTCAAGCAACTTACAGTATTTTTTCTTTGAGATTATAGTTTTGGAGTTTTGCAACAATATTCCTTAGAGCTTTCCTTGTGGGATCTCTTTCCAGAGGTGATGGATGGATTCTTTCAATGAGTATTTCTCCCTCTTTTTCTAGAATATTGTGAAGGTTTTTCAATAGTGACTTCTTATAGAATGCTATCCAGGTGCTTTTTTTGTTTTTGGTCATGGCCTTCAGGTAGGCCAATAATTTTTAAATCATCTGTTCTGGATCTATCTTCCAGTTCAGCTCCTTTGTCAATGAGCTATTTCACATTTCTTTCATTTTTTTTTCATTCTTCTTAGTTTGTTTTGCTGATTTTTGCTGTCTCACAATGTCATTAGCTTCCATTGCCCTGTTCTAGTTTTTAATATGTGATTTTTCTTCTGTTATCTTTTATATCTCTTTTTTCCATTTGGTTTATTCTACTTTTTAAGAAATTGTTTTCTTCAGACAATTTTTTCATTACTTTTCCAAACTGTTGACTTTAACATGTTTATCTCTCATTTCTTTTCTTCATTTTTTATTTGTCTTTTGAATGCTTTTATGAACATTTCCAAGAAGTCTCTTTGGGTTTAAGACCAATTTATCTCGCTCTTTGAGATTTCTTTTGTGGACATTCTGTCCTCATTTGAGTTTTGGTCTGCCCTGTCACCATAGTAGCTTTCTATGGCCAAGGTTTTTTTTTTTCTGTTTCTTGCTCATTTTCTTTCCTTTTGTCATTTCCTTTTTCTCCTTTTATAGCATGGGGTTAAGTTGGCACTGTCCCAAGTTTCCTGTTCAGCTCAGAGCTTTGGCTTTGAGCACAGTGTCCCCTTGTATTTGTAGGGGTAACTTCCTGTTTACAGAAAAGCCTGCTTTTCCAGATTTTGCCTTCTGAGCTGGGACTAAAAGCTGCCCCACTGATTTACTCCTGCACTAAGCCAGGACTGAGGGTCTTAGTTGCTGATTTTCTGTGACTAAGAACCTTTCACCACTTTCCCAGAGTCTGTCTGACCTGGGCTGAATACCCTTTTCACCCCAGTGAGACTGACCTTTCTTAAAGTTTTTTCAGTCCATCTTGAGCTGGTGAGTGATTTCATTCTATCAGATTCTGTTCAGAGGTTTGGTTTCATGGTATTTTTGAGGGAAAGTTGGGGAGCTTGTGCAGCTCCTAACTTTATTTTGTCATCTTGGCTCCACCAGCACATGTGATATGAAGAGATAAACCAAAGCAATACCTTTTATCAAGGAACTTATATCTGAATCTAAAAGAAGATTTTTTAGGACTGAAATAATCTACCTTTTCACTGACTCCACTGAAATAATCACCTTTATCCATGGAATTATTTTAAAATAGGAATATTTTCTTTTACAGAAATATCACCTCTTCTAGGAAAACAAACCCTATTATATGGGTATACAACAAAACATATGGTCAAATCTTCAGGAATGCAGTGGAGATTTTTTGACATGTATTTTATCTGAAAAGTGTTTTTAAATTAGAAACCTAATTCTCTCATAGCCATGCAATGATGTTAAAGGACAAAATTATTAATGAATACAAATGCACAGAAATGTATTTTTAGTCTGTTTTGATGAGCAGGTGGGGATCATGGACAAGCTGTTGACATATTGCCTCATTTGTTTTTAATTATGATCTCCTTATTAATTATTAAGAATGCACAAATCTAGAGAATTACTAAAAGAAACACACATATTTAAACAGCAATACATTAACTGAGCTTAGAATCAAATAAAGATGATCTGTATTCCATATCTTACCTGTTCTGAATAATTATCTATCCCCTGCTACTTCAGTTTAGTGCAGCAACACAGTCTACAGTTTCTGAGAAAGGAACCCTGTCCTTTGCTTCATCACTTCTTCCTATTTATCACCTCTTACATTTTGGGATTATAAACTCCTCCTAGACAGGTTTTATATGTTTTTTTTTGGTAGGCTTTACTTTGGAATCATGTATAATCAGAATCATAACAAATGTTTCTTGGGGTTGGAGATCAAGATTTATCACTAAGAAAGCACAAACCTTCCTGTCATCCATCTCCAAACTGAAGAGAAAAGAACAATCTTATAATATTTGCAGTATTGAAATGAGATGAGAGGCAGCATTACAAAGGGACACAAATTCAAGTTTTGGGTTCAAGTCCCTGGGCAAGTGACAAGCTCTAACTGGCAACTTTTATGTAATTTCCTAAAATGATAAGTTGTAAAGAATATAACATGCATTAACTATGAATATTGTTTTAATCCAAGATTTACCTATACTAATGAAATCAAGGATCTAGTACTTAGCTCTCACCTTGCTAAGGAAAAAACAGACCAAATCTCTCAGCTAAAAGATACTGAAGCTAAAGCACTGAGCTTGGAATCAAATCAAGGACACTTGAATTCAAATCCTGAAGCAGACATTTACTTGATCTGTGACTCTCCACAAGTCACTTAACTCAATTTCCTTACTTGTAAAATAAGTATAAGACTAAGACTTTCCTCACAAAATTATTAAGTGCATCAGTTAGATAATATTTTCATAGCATAGCACAGTGCCTGGAACATAGTAGGTGTTATATAAATATGTAATCCTCCCTTTTTCCTTCTCATATAAAATAATATAGTCAATAGATCTATTGAACCTCAGTAATTTTTTTCAATTTTTATTTTTACTTGCATTTATAATCCATGTCTCTCATCATTCCCTGTTTTACAAAACAAAAATAGAGGGGGAAAAAAGCTCATCTTCATAAGACATACTAGAGCAAAACAAATTCACATATTGGCCATGCTACAAAATGTTTGGCTCTCTGCATTTTAAGTTCATGTTTCTGGCAGAAAAAGAAACAGCAAATAGTTACTTACATTTGTATAATGCTATAAGATTTTAAAAAGTACTCTGTCACCTACCTTCCTTATCTCAAAGAATATGAGTAGTATGTTTGTGAGTTAACAATTTCCAAAGAAGTATTAGTTAGAAGAGCAGAATGATTTTAGGTTCATTCCCTAAAGTACTTTCAGAAATATTCCAAGAATATTCTCATGATCCTGGAAATGGAAGATCAGAGATTGAGAACTGGAAAGGATTTTAGGAGTCATCTATTCCGGGCCCCTCATTTTATTAGATGTGGAATCTATTGTCTAGAAAGGGGGGAGGACAGCAAGATGTCACAGTGGCCCTAAAATCAGGAGGAACTAAGTTGAAATCTCCTAGCTATATGATGCTAGGGAAATCACTGAACACCAATTTCTAGATTAATTCCTACAATGACTTTCATAGTCATTACAGAACCACTTTCTTATTTTGTAATTTTTTTAGAATGACTCCAGATCAATTTTGATGATTACTTGGAGAATTATTCCACTTCCATTTTCATATTCTGCAATAAATTTTAGAATCTTCTCTGATTCATTCTCATAGAAAATTTCAAAATCACATTTGAACTATTCCAGTTACCTTCGGTCAGACCATTCAGTTGTGGTTCATTATCAATGGTGGCCCCGTCAATGAAGAGTATCAGTTGTGTAGACAGAAAATAATTGATATGTATAAATGAAAATTACAGATGCAATTGTCTGACAATTCTACCACCAAGACAATGGCTTTAGGAAAAGCCATGTATCTTGACAGCAAAAAATAAATGGCTATTTTTTAAGAGATTAAAGGGAAAGAAGCATTTGTAATATGAGTTAGACTATAATAGATTAAGACAGGGGTAAGCAAGTCAAATATCCACCTGTTTAGGTGATGCCAGCAAGCTGAATAACTTTATTATATTTTAAAATACCATAAACATTCTTACTTCACCTATGCAAAAATAGGGGGCAGACTATATTTGTCCCTCTGGCTATAACTTATGGAGCACCTGCATCAAGGTATTTCTCCTGTCTTCCAAAATGCATCACCCACTTATGAATAATATTTGCAATACCTATTTCAAAGAGTGATTAGGAGAATTTTTTGTGTGAGGCATTATTCAATAGTAGAAGATAATCCTTGGAATCACAAATAATATTTAAGTGTTATTTCTGATATAGACTAGTTTGAGGAAGTATGGAGAATTTTTGTTTGTTTTGTTTTTAATGAAGTGTTCTACAGCTTTAAGGTTAAAGAAATAACTATCTGGATTGGTTTTAGATCTATCTTGAGAGTTGCCCCTTTACTTATGAAACCATCATAAAAGTCCTTAACCTCTCTCAATGTATTCTTCTTGTGGTTCTTGTGACATGCCTGGAATTTCTTTTCTAAGGGGTCAAAGATTTCTATTCCAGCCTGAGAAATTGAATGCAAATACTATGGGGAGTATAGGAAGCAAAATATCCTTTAGAGATTATAAAATAGTGAATGAAATTCATACCAGGGCATAAATAACTGATAAAAGGTAAAGCTACAATTATTCATTAAGCATTTGCTGTGTTCCAGTGCTAAGCTCTGGAGGTTATAAATACAAGCATTAAGAAAAACAGTTCCTACTTTCCTGGAGCTTATATTCTAATGGTTGTAACAAATACATATATAAGGAAAATGAAAAGTTGATTGAGGAAAGTAACCTGCAGGGGCATTGTGATATAATCTAAAGAGTCAGAAGTAAAGATTGAAGGGGAAATAAATATGATCATCCTGGACTCTTCATCAAAAGAGTATAACAAAAAAATCCATCAAAACAGGAGAAGAGAGCCAAAATGAAGAAGAGATATTTCAGGTTGAAAAGCAGTTCCCACCTTCCTGGAGCTTGTATTCTAATGGGCAAAGCAAATACATATATAAGGAAAATAAAAAGTGGATTGGGGAAAGTAACCTGCAGGATATTGCATTATGATATAATCCAAAGAGTCAGAAGTAAAGATGGAAGGGGAAGTAAGATCAAGTAAGAGCAGCCTGGATTCTTCTTCAAAATAGAGTTTAAAGGAGAAATCCATCAAAATAGGTGAAGAGAATCAAAAAGATGCAGAGATATTGCAGGAAATTGAGACATGGTTTCAAAATCCAGAGACATGACAGTTTGAGGAATGTCACAAAATGGAAGCCCTAGAAGTAATTCAACTATAGAAGAGGGGTACAGGGAAGAGGAAGTGTTATAGCATGAGACCCTTCAGGAGCTAAACAAAGTGAAGTTTTTTTGCAAGATCATAGTTGCAGAAGAAAAGGGGAGGTCAAATGCCAAAAAGAAAGAAAGAAAAAAACTCTCAAAAATGATAAGAGGCTATCTAAAGACAAATCGCCTCTTTGACAGTTTCCCTGAGGGTGGCCCTGGTTCAGTGATTTATTAATTCCAAAGTTGATTGGCATCTAAATTCTATCATTAGCTAGGCAAAAATGTCAAACTGTCTCATCATGTTGCAAGAAAATTGGTGGAAACACCCCAGGTTCAGAATTGCTACATAAAATCAGTATTATTTATTGTTACCTAGAGCAGATATTGTACACTACAAGTCTATTAGGAAAGTTTAGTCTCTCAGATACAGTCCTGTATCCATTAATTATTAAGATTACTGAGGAGAAGTGTCATAGAGGAAAAGACTAGATATATCTGATTCAAAAGGAAACTATAACTACTGACTTTAATGGACTTTCTGACTCTTATCCTTTTCCCATTTCTTGCTTGCAGAAATCTGGATTTGTTTTATCTTTTCTTGTGTAACTTCTCCTTCCTGAATATCAAACTTTTTATTTATGCAAGGAAACAACCTTATATGAATGGAATGAAACTGCTTAAATTATATTTTGACTGTTCTCTTATCCCATCCCATCATACCCCCATAATCCCTTCCCCCAAAATCCAGGTGTGAATTTTGGTTTAGCCAAACTAAACATGTATTCTAGGACTTAGTTTTAAGGGTCATGAGTATCTATGGATATACTTCATAAGTGTGAATAAGAAAAAGCTTCATGTAAGAAGTTGTCCCTGAGCTCAGCTTTGTGAGGAGCTATGTAGTCTAAGAGCTGAAGATGATAAAGAAAGGAATTCTGAGCATGGGGGGATTGGATAAAGTCATAAAAATCATTTCTGCATTGAGTAGAGAAAAATGGCTTTCATCTATATTCTAGAATATCTATAAATAATATTCAGTTTTAAAATAATCCATATTACACTTCTATTAGGATTTCCCTTAGACTTCAAAAATCTTTGGAAAAGGCAGCTTCACCCTATCAATCTGCATGAAAAAATTCATATATACTAACTTAATTTCCTGGTAACAAATATCACATAGAAGGAGAATGTAGGCCAGGGAACAAAACCTTTACAGGAAAAAAATCCCTGGTTCTTTCTACTCACCCAAATAGACATGCACCCATTTTAGGAATTTGTTGTTCATCAAAAACACCATTGATATCCAATTGGATTAATAGGAAGTTCTAATGCACAGCATTTTGTGAACTATATATTTAGTGTATATTCTGTATTGTGGTCCATTGCTTACCAAAATCTGCCAAAAGGGAAGAGGATTGTTTTCCCTCCTACTGAGCTATTCAGTAGAGAACAAGACTTCTTTCTTCCCATTTCATTACTGTTTCTGTTGATTGACTTGTCATCCAAACTCTAAACCTTGGGGGGAAACAGAACAGTTCTCTAAAACAGAATGTTTCTTCATGTAATGAGTGACGATCACAGTGACTATGGTAAGTATATACACTAGATTAAGACTCTCTTTTCATATGTTATAAGTGTAGACAAAATGTATCTACTTATTCTCCCTGATGTTTCCTATCTTGTTTTTTGAAGTCACAGATATGTCTATACACTTTTTTAACTATCATAAACAGTCTTTTTATTTATTATGTTCTACACTGAGAATAGTTAACTATATTATGTAGAGAAAAATCTCCCTTTCTACAATAAGTCCAATGACCAAAAATTGATTTGAAAGTTGCTGAATTAAATTGATTTGAAAAGCTTCCATTTGTTGTTAAACACTGACCAGATATTAGATAACAATTTAACAACAGGGAAGTATTTTTTTAATTGATGTGATCAGTTAAAGGAATTTAATTGTTTTGTGATCTGCTATATGCTTCGATAAGCTCTTTGCTCTCTGGGCTTTAGATTTTGGGCTTAGACTAAATAATTGCAAAGGTCCCTTCCAACTTTATGTCCTAAACTAATCCAGGATAGACAAAACATGTATACTAAAGTTCACTCAATCCACTGGGAAATCAGACCAGGGGGAAAATATTACAAAAGAGAATTTTACTATCCTACTTTATTCCTGCTCTTGAGAAACTTATGGACAACTAAAATTGGGGGAAGTACCAAGTTGTGTACTATCTAGATTCTTAGAGGAGAAAGTAAGTGAGTTACAGGAAAAAATAGATGCCAAAATAACACTACTAGGGGACCTCCTCCTATTCTCAGAACTATATAAATCTAATCACAAAATAAAGAAAAATTAATGAGTTAAATAGAATTTTAGGAAAATAAGATACGATAAACCTGTGGAAAAAACTAAATGGGTATATAAGGGAATATATTTTTCTCAGTACTATAAATATGCAAAAAATCAAACATATTTTATGGCATAAAAACCTCACATTAGAATGCAGAAAATCTGAAATATCAAATGCATCCTTTTCAGGTCATGATACAGTAAAAACTGCATATAATAAATGGCAACAGAAAGAGAGATTAAAAATTATTGAAAACTAAATAATCTAATCCTTAAGAATAAGCGGCTCAGAAAACAAATCAGAAACAACAAATAATTACATCCAAGATAATGACAGTAAGACAACATAAAAAAAAATTTATGGGCTGCAACCAAAGGAATACTTAGGGAGCATTTTATATCTCTAAATGCTTACATGAATAAAATGGCAGGAAGCAGATCAATGAATTAAATATTCAATTACAAAATCTAGAAAAAAAGAACAACTCAAGAACTTAAGCAATGAATTAGAAATTCTGATAATCAAAAAGATAAGAAAACCATTGAACTAATAATAAGCAAAACTAAGAGCTAGTTTCTGGGAAAAAAAAACACAATAAAATAGATAAAACTTAAGTTAGTTTTATTGTTTTTTTTTAAAAGGCAAAAAACCAAGTTGCCAGTATCAAAAATGAAAAGGGTGAATTCACCACAAATAAAGAAGAAATTAAAGTAATAATTCAGTTTTACTCAACTGTATGACAATAAATTTGACAATTTAAGTGAAATGGATAAATATTTACAAAAATATAAATTGCCCAGATTTAAAGAAGAGGAAATGAAATTCTTAAATAAACTGTTTAGAAAAAGTAATTGAATGAGCCATCATTGTACTTTCTAAAAATTCTCCAGGGTCAGTTGGATTTATAAGTGAATTCTACCAAACATTTAAAGAACAATTAATTCTAATACTACATAGATATTTGGAAAAATAAGTGGAATCCCATCAAATTCCTTTTATGAACCAAACATGGTAGCAGAACTAAGATGGCAGAGTAAAGACAGGAGCTTGCCCAACCTCTCCCCAAAACTTCTTCAAATTCTTTTAAATAATGACTCTAATTTCAGAGTGTCAGAACACCCAAAAAAATGAAATAGAACATTTTCCAACCCAAAACATAATAGAAGATCAGCAGAAAAGTTCTGTGGCAACAGGGAGGGAACCCAGAACATAATACCAGCACAGTCATCAGCACAGCACCAGCACCAGCACCAGCAAAGCAGGACCTCTGAATCAATAGTAGCACTGGTAATTTCTAGACTTACCAGATGAGAGACACAAAAGATGACTTGGGAGGTCAGCAGAAAAGTGTCAGTAAGGTGAGAGGACCTTGGGAAACCAGCAAACCAAGAGTACGCATGGGCAGTAGTGGTGGTGTCAGCTTCTGGAACTCAATTCACAGGATGTCTTTTTACTAGCACTGAAAAAAAGGAATTTATTGCTTCAGTGCACTAGAACTTACAGTCACAGTGGAACAGGAACAAGAACACTCCAAACAATAACAGGACAGAAAAGAATGCTTGTGGTCAGGTTCCTAGAAGGATCTCTTCAAATAGTTGCACAAAACTTTTGAAGCATGGGTCATTGTACCCTCCACCATAAAAACAGAGCCCTACTTTACCAAAGAATTAAAAGCCAAATAATAAGCAAGGAAAATGAGTAGACAACAGAAAAATTTTCTGATGATAGAAAGTTACTATGGTGTCTTCATAAACATTTACTCAGAAGAAGATAACAAAATCAGAGCTTCTACAACCAAAGCTTCCAAAAAAAATAAGAAATGGTCTCAGAATCTGAAAAAGCTCAAAGGTGATTTTGAAAATCAAGAGAAGTAAAATGAAAATTAGAACAATAATTGAGAGTGGTGCAAAAGGAAATACAAAAAAAAAAAAAACAAAAAACAAAAGATGAGAAGAATGCCATATCAACCAAAATTGGCTAAATTCAAAAGAAGGTACCAAAGCTCACTGAAAAAAAATTCTTCAAAAATTAGAATTAAGATAATGGAAGTTAATAACTTTATGAGAAATCAAGACACAATAGGGAAAAAATTTTAAATGAAAAAAATAGAAAAAAAATCTTATTGGAAAAAAAAAAAAAACAACTAACCAGAAAAATAGATCTAGGAGAAATAATTTTAATATTATTGATATACCTGAAAGTCATGATTAAAAAATGAGCCTGACCCAGCAGGGCCACTATTGGGTCTATATTCCAAGGAAAACATAAAGAAGGGAAAAGATCCCACATGTGCAAAAATGTGCAGCTCTTTTTGTAGTAGCGAAAAGCTGGAAAATGAGTAGATGCCCATCAATTGGGGAATAGATGAATAAGTTATGTTATATTAAAATGATAGAATATTATTGTCTATAAAAATGATAAACAAGTTGATTTTAGAAAGGCCTAGAAAGATTTACACAAATTGATGCTGAGCAAAACAAGCAGAACCAAGAATACATCATACACAATAACAGCAAAAATGTATGCTGATTAACTATGAAAGACATGGTTCTTCTCAGTGGTTGAGTGATCCAAAGCAATCTTAATAGATTTTGGACAGAAAATCCCATCTGCAAGCAGAAAAAGAATTATGAAGATATGGAGAATGCTCTGTTTACTCCTTTTTTCTGTTTTTTCTTCTCCCATGGATTTTCCCTTTTATTCTGATTTTTTTCTTTCCCAACATGATTTAATGTATATTAAAAAGAAAAAGAAAAGAAAAGAACACACACATACACACAAAAACCCCTAGATATCATCTTTCAAGAAATTATTAAGGAAAGCTGTCCTGATTTTTTAGAATCAGAGGATAAAATAGAAATTTAAAGAATCTAATAACTACCTCCTGAAAGAAATCCCTAGATGAAAACTACCAAGAATATTATAGCCAAATTTCTGAACTCTCAGGTAAAGGAGAATATATTTTAAGTATCCAGAAAGATACAATTCAATTATAGTGGAGCCACAGTCAGGATAATTCAAGATTTATCATCTTCTATGTTGAAGAACAAGGTGGGATTGGAATATAATGTTTCAAAGAGCAATGGAGCTAGGATTACCACTAAGAATTACCTACCCAACAAAACTGAATATAATTCTTTAAAGAAAAAGTTGGAAGTTCAATAAAATAGAAGATTTTCAAATATTTGTGATGAAAAGATCAGAGCTGAATGGAATATTTGATTTTCAAATATAGAATTCAGGAGAAGCATAAAGAGGTAATCAGGAAAAATATATTTTAAGGAACTTAATAAGGTTTATCTGTTTATATTTCTTCATGGAAGAATGATATTTGTGACATTAAAATTTCATCATCATGGCAATTAGACAAAGATATAGAAAGAGAGGGCACAGGCATGAGACGAATATAAAGAGATAATATTTTTTTTAAATGAAATTAAGGGGTTAGAGAAGAAAGTACTGAGCGAAAGGGGAAAGTGGAAAGGTGTAAATTATTTGTCATAAAAAGAGACAAGAAAAAGCTTTTACAGTGGAGGAGAAAATTCTCTCATCAGAATTAGCTCAAATAGTAAATAGCATACACATCCAATATGAGTTTAGAAAACTATCCTATCCTGCAGGAAAATAGGAGGAGAATGGGAAATGGGAAAGAAAGAGGATGATAGAAGAGAGGGCATATCGGGGGAGGAAATGGTCATTGGTAACAAACTTTTGAGGATGGATAAAGTTAAAGAAGAGAGAGAATAAAATAAATGGGGGAAATACAGTTAGCAATAGAGATTTTTAAAAGAATTTTGAATCTATTTTATCTGATAACAACTCCTTTCTCAAACACAGAAGGAACTGAATCAAATTTACAAAAAAAAAAAAAAATTAGAGCCATGCCCCAATTGATAAAGTATCAAAAGATATGGTCTTTGTCCAAAAGGCTATAAATTCATGCATGTCTTCTGACCTAACAAAACCACTGTTTTATATGAATCCTAAGAGAGACTTTTTTTTTTTAAGGAAAAGGCTCTATATGTAGAAAAAATGTATACCAGCTGTCTCTTAAGGGTAAAAAAATTAAAAAAAAAATTAGAAATTAAGGTGATGTCCATCAATTGGGGAATGGCCAAATGAATCGTTGTATGTGATTATGATGGAATATTATTGTTCTATGGGAAATAATGAACGGGATATTCTCATAAAAAACTAAAAAAGTCCTCCATGAACCCAAACAAAGTGAAATGTACTATATACAAAGTAATAGCAATATTCTAAGATGATCAGGTGAAAATAATTTTGCTATTCTCAGAGTATAATGATCCATGACTACTCTGAAGGACTTATAATGAAAAATACTATCCACATCCAGAGAAGGAAGGAAGTGATTGTATGGGAATATAGATTGAAAGTCACTCCTCCCTCCCTCCCTCCCTCTCTCTCTCTCTCTCTCTCTCTCTCTCTCTCTCTCTCTCTCTCTCTCTCTCTCTCTCTCTCTCTCTCTCTCTCTCTCTCTCTCTCTCTCTCTCTGTCTCTCTGTCTCTCTCTCATCCTCTTTTTTTTTAAACTTAATTTTTCCTGAGGATTTTTTTTAAGGATGACAAATCTATATTTTCTTTCACAACCTGACTTTTATGGAAATGTTTTGCATAATTTCACATGTGATTTCTTAATGAGGATTAGAGGTAAGGATAAAGTAGAGAATCTGATACTCAGAAGTTTTTGTTTCTAAAACCTCAAAAAAAATGTAAAAACAATTAAAGTGTTTTAAATGTAAATGAGGGGAAGTATTAAATAAATTGATTAATTAAAAATAACTCCATAGGTCATTCTGCAAACAACAATTGAACTTCTAATTTAGTGTTCTGGATAGAACTTTTAAATGCTTCTTATTATCTGTAAGCAAAATTTATCTGTATAAGTCATCTCCTATAACACTTAAAACTCTTGGATCATAGGGACCATTTTACTGGCTTAGACCCTTCCCTTCCCTCCCCACCCCCCCCCACTGATTCCAATGGTGAATTCTCTGAGAGTGGGTAGATAATAAATAAATGAGTGAATATAAAGTTAAAAAACTGAAGAAAAAAGAAACAAATATGGTGCTGATACCTAAGCCAAGAAGAGCCAAAAGATAGAAAGAAAATTATAGAATAATTTCCCTTATTAATATTGATGCAAACATTTAAAATATTAGCAAAGAAGTTGCAACAATTTATCATGAGCATAATATATTATGACCAAATGGGATGTATACTAGGTAAGCAGGAATAATCAATATTTGAAATTTTATTAGAATTAGAAATATTATAAAATAATAGGGATAATAGGAAAATTATTAGCATATCTATAAAGGACAGAAAAATCATATGATTATTTCAATAGATTTAGAAAAAAGCTTTTGACAAACTACAGTGCTATTAAACATAATAGGAATAAATGGAACTTTCCATTAAATGATAAGTAATATCTAACTAAAATCATCAGCAATCATTATCTTTAGTGAGGATAAGCTAGAAATATTGCCAATAAGATCAGGGATGAAACAAGGATGCCCATTATCACCACTTATTTTCAATATTGTACTGGAAGGCTTAGCTTTAGCAGTAAGAAAAGAAAAAGAAATTGAAGGAAAATAGGCAATGGGAAAACAAATCTCTTACTCTTTACATATGACATAAAGATAGAATTAAGAGTATATCATTATGTCAGATGTAAAGAGACAAAAAGAGAAACTGCATTTAAAATTACTGTAAAATATAAAATATTTGGAAATCTTCTTGCCAAGGAACTCAGGAACTATAGAGACACAATTACAAGAGATTTTCACACAAATCAAGTCAGATTTAATAATTTGAAAAATAACAATTGTTCATGGACAAATTAATAGGCCAAGTTAAAAGTCTAAAAATGACAATTCTATCTAAATTAATTTAAATATTCATGTCATACTAATCCAATTACCAAGAAAATTATTGAATAGAGCTAGAAGATGTATAACAAAATTCATCTAGAAGAATAAAAACTTGCCAATATCAAGGGAATTGATGAAAAAATACCATCTGGCTATACCAGATCTAAAACTATATCATAAAGTCCCATTCATTAAAACTATTTGGTACTGGCTAAGAAATAGAGTGATGGATCAGTGCATTGGATTACATATAAAAGACTCAGTAGTAAATGGTTACAGTAATCTACTGTTTGCTAAACTCCAAAACTCCAACTTCTGGAGTAAGAACTCACTATTTTACTAAAAACTGCTGGGAAAATTGGAAGATAGTATGGCAGAAAGTAGGTATAGCCCAATATTTCATACCATATACCAAGATAAGGTCAAGCTCCAAATCATTATTAATCAGAGAAATGCAAATTAAGACAATTATGAGATACCACTACATACCTGTCAGATTGGCTAGAATGACAAGGAAAGATAATGCGGAATGTTGAAGGGAATGTGGAAAAACAGGAACACTAATACATTGTTGGTGGAATTGTGAACACATCCAGCTATTCTGGAGAGCAATTTGGAACTATGCTC
The DNA here is from genome assembly GCF_016432865.1 of Antechinus flavipes. Lineage (NCBI taxonomy): Eukaryota > Metazoa > Chordata > Mammalia > Dasyuromorphia > Dasyuridae > Antechinus > Antechinus flavipes. The sequence continues at coordinate 267,453,032 of NC_067400.1, read as the reverse complement.
AAAAAGTTATCAAACTGTGCATATCCTTTGATCCAGCAGTGTTTCTACTGGGCTTATACGCCAAATAGATAGTAAAGAAGGGAAAGGGTCCTGTATGTGCCAAAATGTTTGTGGTAGCCCTGTTTGTAGTGGCTAGAAGCTGGAAAATGAATGGATGCCCATCAATTGGAGAATGGTTGAGTAAATTGTGGTATATGAACATTATGGAATATTATTGTTCTATAAGAAATGACCAGCAGGATGAATACAGAGAGGATTGGAGAGACTTACATGAACTGATGCTAAGTGAAATGAGCAGAATCAGGAGATCATTATATACTTCAAAAACAATACTGTTTGAGGATGTATTCTTATGGAAGTGCATCTCTTCAATAAAGAGAGCTAATTCAGTTTCAATTGATCAAGGATGGACAGAAGCAGCTACATCCAAAGAAAGAACACTGGGAAATGAATATAAACTGCTTGCATTTTTGTATTTCTTCCTGGGTTATTTATACTTTCTGAATCCAATTCTCCCTGTGCCACAAGAGAAGTGTTCAGTTCTGCACACATATATTGTATCTAGGATATACTGTAACCTATTTAACATGTAAAGGACTACTTGCCATCTGGGGGAGGGGGTGGAGAGAGGGAGGGAAAAAATCGGAACAGAAGTGAGTAAAAGGGATAATGCTGTAAAAAATTACCCTGGCATGGGTTCTGTCAATAAGAGGTTATTTAAAAAAAAAAAAAGATAAGGTCAAAATAAAAACATAATTTAAACATAAACAATGATATCAAAAGTAAATGAGGTGAGTAAGGAATATTTTACTTATCAGATCTATGGAGAAGAGAAGAATTTATAAGAAAATATGAGACAGAGAAAACTGTAATGCAAAATGGATTATTTTGATTACATTAAATGAAAAATATCTTTCAGAAATTAAAATCAATGCAACCAGCATTACAAGAAAGCAGAAAGATATTTAACAATTTTTACAGCTAGTTTTTTTTTTTCTGACAAAGTTATCATTTTTCAAAAATACGGAGAATTGAGTCAAATTGCAAGTACGTCATTCCTCAATTGATAGTCAAAGAAATGAACAAGTAGTTTTCAGATGAAGAAATTAAATCTATTTATAGTCAGATTTTTTTAAATGTTCAAAATAACTATTAATTAGAAAAATGCAAACCGAAACAACTCTAAGATACTTCCTCACACCTATCAGATTGACTAATTTTATAAAAACGGAAAAGGATAAGTATTGAAGAGGATGTGGTAAAATTGGGATACTAATGTATTGTTGGTGTAAATTTGAATGGATTCCCTCCTCACCTCTGATTCTCAAAAAGCTTCATTTTCTTTAAGATTCATCTCAAGCATCAGTTTTCTGAGTGGTATAATGTAATGAAGCAGCAGCAGTGTTCTAGAGTAAATTTCTACTATACATATACTTATAAACATGCATGTGTGTGGATGTGTAGCTGCCTTAGGGCTAACAAGTTCATATCTTGACTCTGTTGCTGTTTGTGGTGTTTGTTCTTCATTCTTTTTTTTTTTTTTGCAGTTGGGATTAAGTGACTTGTCCATCACTGTACACCAAGATAAGATCAAAATGGGTTCATGACCTAGGCATAAAGAATGAGATTATAAATAAATTGGAAGAGCATAGGATAGTTTACCTCTCAGACCTGTGGAAGAGGAAGGAATTTATGACCAAAGAAGAACTACAGATCACTATTGACTACAAAATAGAAAATTTTGATTATATCAAATTGAAAAGTTTTTGTACAAACAAAACTAATTCAGAGAAGATTAGAAGGGAAACAATAAACCGGGAAAACACTTTTACAATCAAAGGTTCTGATAAAGGCCTCATTTCTAAAATATATAGAGAATTGACTCTAATTTATAAGAAATCAAGCCATTCTCCAGTTGACAAATGGTCAAAGGATATGAACAGACAATTATCAGATGAAGAAATTAAAACTATTTCTAGCTATATGAAAATATGCTCCAAATCATTATTAATCAGAGAAATGCAAATTAAGACAATTCTGAGATACCACTACACACCTGTCAGATTGGCTAGAATGACAGGGAAAGATAATGTGGAATGTTGGAGGCGATGTGGGAAAACAGGGACACTGATACATTGTTGATGGAATTGTGAACACATCCAGCCATTCTGGAGAGCAATTTGGAACTATGCTCAAAAAGTTATCAAACTGTGCATATCCTTTGATCCAGCAGTATTTCTACTGGGCTTATACCCCAAAATGATACTAAAGAAGGGAAAGGAGAAAATATTTTAATGATCTAGAAAAAATAACAACAAAATTCATATGGAACAATAAAAAGTTGAGAATCTCAAGGGAATTAATGAAAAAAAAATCAAATGAAGGTGGCCTAGCTGTACCTGATCTAAAATTATATTATAAAGCAGCAGTCACCAAAACCATTTGGTATTGGCTAAGAAATAGATTAGTGGATCAGTGGAAAAGGTTAGGTTCACAAGACAGAATAGTCAACTATAGCAATCTAGTGTTTGACAAACCCAAAGATCCTAACTTTTGGGATAAGAATTCATTATTTGATAAAAACTGCTGGGAGAACTGGAAATTAGTATGGCAGAAATTAGGCATGGACCCACACTTAACACCATATACCAAGATAAGATCAAAATGGGTCCATGACCTAGGCATAAAGAACGAGATTATAAATAAATTAGAGGAACATAGGATAGTTTATCTCTCAGACTTGTGGAGGAGAAAGAAATTTGTGACCAAAGATGAACTAGAGACCATTACTGATCACAAAATAGAAAATTTTGATTACATCAAATTAAAAAGCCTTTGTACAAATAAAACTAATGCAAACAAGATTAGAAGGGAAGCAACAAACTGGAAAAACATCTTCACAGTTAAAGGTTCTGATAAAGGCCTCATTTCCAAAATATATAGAGAACTGACTCAAATTTATAAGAAATCAAGCCATTCTCCAATTGATAAATGGTCAAAGGATATGAACAGACAATTTTCAGAGGATGAAATTGAAACTATTACTACTCATATGAAAGAGTGTTCCAAATCATTATTGATCAGAGAAATGCAAATTAAGACAACACTGAGATACCACTACACACCTGTCAGATTGGCTAAGATGACAGGGAAAAATAATGATGAATGTTGGAGGGGATGCAGGAAAACTGGGACACTAATGCATTGTTGGTGGAGTTGTGAACGAATCCAACCATTCCGGAGAGCAATCTGGAATTATGCCCAAAAAGTTATCAAATTGTGCATACCCTTTGATCCAGCAGTGTTTCTATTGGGCTTATATCCCAAAGAAATACTAAAGAAGGGAAAGGGACCTGTATGTGCCAAAATGTTTGTAGCAGCCCTGTTTGCAGTGGCTAGAAACTGGAAAATGAATGGATGCCCATCAATTGGAGAATGGCTGGGTAAATTGTGGTATATGAATGTTATGGAATATTATTGTTCTGTAAGAAATGACCAGCAGGATGAATACAGAGAGGACTGGCGAGACTTACATGAACTGATGCTAAGTGAAATGAGCAGAACCAGGAGATCATTATACACTTCGACAACGATATTGTATGAGGACATATTTTGATGGAAGTGGATTTCTTTGACAAAGAGACCTAACTGAGTTTCAATTGATAAATGATGGACAAAAGCAGCTACACCCCAAGAAAGAACACTGGGAAACGAATGTGAACTATCTGCATTTTTGTTTTTCTTCCTGGGTTATTTTTACCTTCTGAATCCAATTCTCCCTGTGCAACAAAAGAACTGTTCGGTTCTGCAAACATATATTGTATCTAGGATATACTGCAACATATCTAACATATATAAAACTGCTTGCCATCTAGGGGAGGGGATGGAGGGAGGGAGGGGAAAAACCGGAACAGAAATGAGTACAAGGGATAATGTTGTAAAAAAAAATTACCCTGGCATGGATTCTGTCAATATAAAGTAATTATTAAATAAAAATTTAAAAAGTTAAAAAAAAAAAGAAGGGAAAGGGACCTGTATGTGCCAAAATGTTTGTGGCAGCCCTGTTTGTAGTAGCTAGAAGCTGGAAAATGAATGGATGCCCATCAATTGGAGAATGGTTGAGTAAATTGTGGTATATGAATGTTATGGAATATTATTGTTCTATAACAAATAACCAGCAGGATGAATACAGAGAGGATTGGAGAGACTTACATGAACTGATGCTAAGTGAAATGAGCAGAACCAGGAGATCATTATATACCTCAACAACGATACTGTATGAGGATGTATTCTAATGGAAGTGGATTACTTCAACAAAGAGATCTAACTCAGTTTCAATTGATCAAGGATGGACAGAAGCAGCTATACCCAAAGAAAGAACACTGGGAAATGAATGTAAACTGTTTGCATTTTTTGCTTTTCTTCCCGAGTTATTTATACCTTCTGAATCCAATTCTCCCTGGGCAACAAGAGAACTGTTCAGTTCTGCACACATATATTGTATCTAGGATATGCTGTAACCTATTTAACATGTATAGGACTGCTTGCCATCTGGGGGAGGGGGTGGAGGGAGGGAGGGGAAAAATCGGAACAGAAGTGAATGCAAGGGATAATGTTGTAAAAAATTACCCTGTATATGAACGTTATGGAATATTATTGTTCTATAAGAAATGACCAGCAGGATGAATACAGAGAGTACTAGCGAGACTTACATGAACTGATGCTAAGTGAAATGAGCAGAACCAGGAGATCATTGTATACCTCAACAATGATACTGTTTGAGGATGTATTCTGATGGAAGTGGATCTCTTCGAGAAAGAGAGCTAATTCAGTTTCAATTGATCAAAGATGGGCAGAAGCAGCTACACTCAAAGAAAGAACACTGGGAGATGAATATAAACTGCTTGCATTTTTGTTTTTCTTCCCGGATTATTTATACCTTCTGAATTCAATTCTCCCTGTGCAACAAGAAAACTGTTCAGTTCTGCACACGTATATTGTATCCAGGATATACTGTAACCTATTCAACATGTAAAGGATTACTTGCCATCTGGGGGAGGGGTGGAGGGAGGGAGGGGAAAAATCGAAACAGAAGTGAATGCAAGGGATAATGTTGTAAAAAATTACCCTGGCATGAGTTCTATCAATAAAAAGTTATTTTAAAAAATTACCCTGGCATGGTTTCTGTCAATAAAAAAAAAAAGTGACTTGTCCTGGGTCAAACAGCTAGGCAGTGTTTAATATCTGAGATCAGATTTAAACTCAGGGCCTCCTGACTTCAGGACTGGACCTCTATCCACTGTGCCATCTAATTGCCCTTCCTGTCCTTCATTCTTTTTTTTAATAGCTTTTTATTTAGAAGTTATATTCATGGGTAATTTTATAGCATTGACAATAGCCAAACCTTTTGTTCAAATTTTTCCCCTCCTTCCCTCCACTCCCTCCCCTAAATGGCAGGTTGACCAATACATGTTACATATGTTAAAGTTTAAATTAAATGCAAAATAAGTATACATGTCCAAACAGTCATTTTGCTGTACAAAAAGAATCAGACTCTGAAATAGTGTACATTTAGCCTGTGAAGGAAATCAAAAATGCAGATGGACAAAAATAGAGGGATTGGGAATTCTATGTAATGGTTCATAGTCATCTCCCAGGGTTCTTTCACTGGGTGTAGCTGGTTCAATTCATTCCTGTTCCATTGGAACTGATTTGGTTCATCTCATTGTTGAAGAGGGCCAGGTCCATCAGAATTTATCATCATATAGTATTGGTTGAAGTATATAATGATCTCCTGGTCCTGCTCATTTCACTTAGCATCAGTTCATGTAAGTTTCTCCAAGCCTTTCTGTATTCATCTTGCTGGTCATTTCTTACAGAACAATAATATGCCATAATATTCATATACCACAATTTATTCAGCCATTCTCCAATTGATGGGCATCCACTCAGTTTCCAGTTTCTGGCCACTATAAAGAGGGCTGCCTCTGTCCTTCATTCTTAAAGAGGACCATGACATTAGGGAGTTATGCCTCTGACATATAACTGTTTGACCAAAGGTAAGTTAGTAAAACATAATGTCCTAGGCAACTCTCTGAAACTATACGTTGAAAAAAAAAAAAGACAAAAAGGTGTCAAGATGCTTTGATAGGAGGTTTCTATATGTGGACATTATTTTTTATGAAATCTTAGATCCATTCCTTGTATGTAATAATATTCTTGGGCTTTTTTTTTCTTTAGCAACTCAAGTTACCCCATTTTCTTTCAAAATTGTAAGATTTTCTATCATTGGCAAGTTTTACTGCAGTATGAAAATGTTAAGTTTCATGTCTTTCTGTGTGAAGGGATTGCAGGTGGTGAGTTGGCTCTGATTTCTCCACTGAGGCACAGTCATTTATGCTAATTATATTGGTATTCAAAGAGCCTGCCCAGCTGTTTTAGTGCAAAAGAAGTAGTAGAACACTTTGCTAGCCTGGAGGCAAAAGAGACCAGCATGATCTTTAGTGGCTGATTGTCAAAAGGCCTCATGGTGATTCGATTCCAACCTTGTAGAAAGACCATTTTGACTCTTCTGCTCTACTGAGAACCCCATGGCATTGTAAACATTGTTTTCTCTCAAATATTTTGCTACTGCTGGGTCTAATTGGCACTTTGAGACTAATGTCATCAGTTTAAATTTTTGATTTTGCACATCAAATATCTTCAGGCTGTATTTTGTAAAGTACCTGCTAAAACATTAACAATTTACTCATATATTTTGTCATTAGTCTCCAACTATTTTAATTGAATTTGAAGAATAAATACTAGTAAACAGAGGTTCTGTATTTCAAAAGATGAAAGCCAGCCTTTTGTATTTTATCCCTGCTTTACTTTGAAAGTTTTTAATACTTGTAAAATTTAGAAAAAAAAATAATCCCTTGAGGTTATCAAGTTCAACTCCTTCCTTTTACAGATGAGGCAAATAAAATATAGGAAATTTCCCAAGTTCACATAGCTAGTAAAAGGGGCTGGAATTTTATTATGATTTCTCCAACTCTTCATAATCTTTCTCTTTCTCTACTTCATAATTAGGATTTTGTTAATAAACATCATAGCTCCTGAATATCTATATCATATTTTCTGAATAGAAGTTGTCTCTAATTGTAGAACCCTCCCCCCCACCATTTAAGACATTTTTGAAAAGAATATTGAAAAAATGCACAAAACTACCATGGTTCAAAATATTTCTATGAAACTTTTACTTTTATTATTTCTCATTCAAATTATTTGGACCAACATAGAACATTCATTCCATTTGACCTAATTTATTTTTATTAAAGCTTTTTTTTTATTTTCAAAACATATGCATGGATAATTTTTCAACATTAACCCTTTGCAAAACTTTGAGTTCCATTTTTCCCCTTCTCCCCACTCCTTCCCCCAGATTGTCCTAATTTAGTTTTTAAACTACTTCAAATATTGAAGCTTAAAATTTGTAAGAAATGTGTAGCATATTCAGTAAACTCTACATATAAATATAAGTAAACTCTAAATATATAAACTCTAAAAATAGGAAATGGAAGGGCATAAAAAGATGCCAAGAGGAATCAGTTTTGGGTAATAGATGATTAATAATTCCTTTCAAAGTTTCTCTGGAGTTCTGATAGAAAAGAAACTTGAAAAGTAAACAAAACAATCCGCTTTCTTGATGACAATAGTTACCAAGGATTATCAATATAATACCAAAATGGACATTAAGTGAGGTGTATATTATGTTCTAAAACAGATATTCTTTATCTGGGGTCCATGAAACATTCAAGTGTCCTCAAAAAGATTTCAAGGAGTCCATTCACTTTAAAGGTAAAAATGCATCTTTATTTTATTTTGGTAACTTCCTTTTATAATTTTATGTCCTTTATTCATTAAAAAAAGACTATATTATTTTGAGAAGAAATTCATAGGGTTCACCAGATGACAATAGGGTCCATACCACCAAAAACTTTAAGAACCCTTTTTCTAAAGGTACAATATTCTTACTTAGAATAGAATTGTGATATCTGGACTTGGGATGGGGAGGATCTCACTGGTTTTTCAGGTTGAAGCTCAATAAGCTATGAGCTAGTAATTACTTCTCTTTCTACATGGAGTGTCTCATCCCATCCTCTAGCAAACCATCTATTTTCACATCGGGAATATATTCCAAAATAGAAACTTCTGTTTTTCTAGTTGATACTTATCTATTATATCTATGATTTTAGAAGTAGGCAAAAAAAAAAAATCAGACCCACCTGAGCAGCCATAATCCTTTTACTTCTTTGAAGTCAAAACTGCCCTGAAGCATGGTACTAATAGTTAAACAATGGCTTAGTATAATCTTACATTAAGTCCTGGGAGAACACATTTTTTAAAATGTTTTAAAATTTATTTTATTAAAAAAAAACAGAATAAGAAAAAAGAAAAGGCTGGGACACTAATGCATTGTTGGTGGAGTTGTGAACGAATCCAACCATTCTGGAGAGCAATCTGGAATTATGCCCAAAAAATTATCAAAATGTGCATATCCTTTGATCCAGCAGTGTTTCTATTGGGCTTATATCCCAAAGAAATACTAAAGAAGGGAAAGGGACCTGTATGTGCCAAAATGTTTGTAGCAGCCCTGTTTGTAGTGGCTAGAAACTGGAAAATGAATGGATGCCCATCAATTGGAGAATGGCTGGGTAAATTGTGGTATATGAATGTTATGGAATATTATTGTTCTGTAAGAAATGACCAGCAGGATGAATACAGAGAGGCTTGGAGAGACCTTCATGAACTGATGCTAAGTGAAATGAGCAGAACCAGGAGATCATTATACACTTCGACAACGATATTGTATGAGGACATATTTTGATGGAAGTGGATTTCTTTGACAAAGAGACCTGAGTTTCAATTGATAAATGACGGACAAAAGCAGCTACATCCAAAGAAAGAACACTGGGAAACGAATGTGAACTATCTGCATTTTTGTTTTTCTTCCCGGATTATTTATACCTTCTGAATCCAATTCTCCCTACGCAACAAGAGAACTGTTCGGTTCTGCAAACATATATTGTATCTAGGATATACTGCAACATATCCAACATATAAAGGACTGCTTGCCATCTAGGGGAGGGGGTGGAGGGAGGGAGGGGAAAAAAATCGGAACAGAAATGAGTGTCAATATAATGTAATTATTAAATAAAAAAACTTAAAAAATAAAAAAAAAAAGAAAAAAGAAAAGGAATAAATACATATGTACATACATACACACACACACATACATCCTCATATATATGCACACACTTTTTGCTTTTTTCTGCTCCTAACTTGTCTTGCTATTATTCCCCCCATCTATAGATCCCTTTTTTGTCTTCTTCCCTCACTCTTTGTTACCCTTGTCTGCCATTATTTCTTTATAGATTCTTATTTCTTCAAATCCTTGATAACATTCCTAGTGGTATCTCTTCTTTACCTGTTCTGAATCATGCATCAGAGGTTTATTTGCAGCCTCTATGAGAAAATCTTGGTGGGCTGTCAAGGTACCCTTAACTTCTTTGTTAACAACTCCATGTTTACTGATATGTCTATGGTTAAGTTATGTGGTAGCTTTGGAGCCTTCCCTTAAACATGTTAAATAAAAGGTCTTATTGTTTTCAACACTGTTCTTGTGTTGAACACTGTTCGATTCTGGTTTGCTGCCCAATACTTCCAGCAATAGGCAATAACAATATTTCTCTTCCAGAACAATTCTATCCCTAGACTCTAAGAACTGAAATGGACAAATGGCCCTCCTTTCTGCCTCGGGCCAGCAGAAGAAAGTTTGCTCAGCTAGATTGGGGGACTTCTTTTGCACTTCAAAGGGTCGGCTCAACAATGCTCTTAAGGGTGGTACCGGGAGGGTGATACCGGGTGAGAGGGTGGTACCGAGAGGGGAGGATGGTAGTCGAAACCCATCTATGTTAAAATATCTGCCCAGGTGTGGTTCGTAAAACCCCCATCCTCCTGTAGTAAAATGCGAATCACAGATTAAAATGTAACAAGCCGAACAGAAATGCTTATAAGGCTGTCTTTAGTTCTATGAGGTACGGAATTCGATCAGAACTCCGTCCCTAGCTTGGTACCAAATAAATTCTAAATTTTCCTCATTGCAGCTGTCTTGAATTTTATTGCCTGGGCTATTTCAGAACAATAGAAAATAACAAATAACTAGATAGGTTTTCTAAGGATATTCATAGAGAAGTTTGTCCATTTACATGATATCAAAGCCAAATTTAATTTTTAGTTCAGATATTTAAAGATAGACACTGAGACAAATACCAACATTTGATTGGGAATAGATGTGTCTTCAGGTTTGACTTAGGTCTTAATATAGGGGCTGAGTTTATCACATCTCAGTGGTTTCCTAACTATGCCATCTGGACTCTGGCTCCTATCTTTCTGTCACAAGAATCTTGTCTCTTTGTTTGGGATCCTTACATTAGAAGGTAAGCTTCTTCTCTTTTGACAAGTAATCCTAGTTTCTAAAACAGAGCACTAAATTTTTTTTTGAGAATTAAAACCTGATTAGAATTCCAAAGGTCCTTAAAAATTTAGAACCTGCAATACACTCTTTATGTGAATTTCAAGATTTCTATAATAGAATTTCTTGAGCCCTAATGATTCAGTTGAGAAAGTTTTCTCATACATTTACCTTTATATCTATAAAAATGAACATTGCAAAGTGTTGAGGACTTGGAAATGGAGGAGGTATGAATTCACTCACACACATCAGAGACTGTTGTGAAATATAGTGCAGGCCTCTGGTAATTTGAGTTAGTATTGCCCCTAGATTTACTGCTCTTAAACCCAGGTGGTAGCCCTTTGGGCAAGATGAATATGAAAGTTTTTGAACCTTTGGTAGGAACTATGGAGACCCGCAAAAGCTCCTTGCTAACTGATTTTTTTTTTTTTTTAGATCCTTGTTGGTAGCTTATATGTCTTTTTATCTTCTGAACTGCTTTTAAAGTGCCTTGGACATTACTTCTACTTACGGTATGAGAGTGATTTTAGTATATAGGGATTAGACCTAAACTCTAGTTCACATTATTTCACCAATTATTTGATAACATTTTTACCAAAAACACTTTCCTTTCAATTTTTTTTCTTTGTCTGCTTCTCTCCTGAATAGCTAATAAACTTGAAAACTTCATATATCTGTGAAGGCTGACCTAAAGAAATTCATTGATTATAAATTACAACTCTATTGCCCTTCAATATATTTTCTCCAAAATCTTTTCATTAATTCTGCCCTTCACTTAATATCATTTTCTATTGTAAACTCAAGAGATAAATATAATTATGCAATATATTCATCTGATTTAGTATTGAATCAGGACTGAGGTTGTCTCCTTGCCCAGGTGGGCAGGAAAGAAGCCCTATATATACTTGTTGTACAAAAATAGGTTGTGTTAGACAGAAGGGAAAAAAAACTACAACTAGCCTGACCTTCTAACTTTCCCCTTGGGTTTTAATATCATCTGTTTATAAGAGATCTGACTTTTAGAAAAGAAATTCCCATATGTCCAAAACTTTAGAATCTTCTAGCAAAATTATTTTGGTAGAAGCATAGAAAGACTATCAGGGCCTAATCTATGTGAGATATAGGGGCAAATTATGCTCTATTTCTATCTAATTTGATCCAGGTCTCTGTCAAGGTTGACCTAATAATGCTTTAATATATAAATGTACATGTAGTAACGTCTACTGATTCCTCAGATGTCTGTAAGTCAATTGGAGGTCTTCTAAATGTTGTTGTTTTTTTTTTTCTTTTTAAGTATTCATTAGTTAATTCAACTTAGAAGGCTTAATAATAACATCAGTGACAGTTCTACTGCATTTTGATCTGTAGGAAGTAGGGAATGTTGTTGTCTTAATATTTTGCCCATTTAAATGGTGTAGCATCCTGAGTTAATGTCATTTATATCAATGTATAATAATAATTGAACATGTAGTTCAACTATGATAAAATTTCAGAAATTATTTTAACCAAGTGAGGTAGTATGATAGCATAGGGGAAAGGTATTGAATTTGGTGACAGAGGGTTTCATAAAAAAAAAATCCTTGATTTATCCTTTATACTTCATGTTAACTTCCTCTGCTGCCCTTCTACTCTGACCTAATAAGATCTGCTATCCCTCAAACTCATAAGGATGCAGCTAAACCTGGATGTGTATATCTCATAACAACTATTTGCCTAAGATAATGAAAAAGATAATGAAAAGGGAAAAAAAATAAAAATATGTAGCTAAGTCCATACCCAGGAATGGTCCCACAGGCAATATACTTTGAAAGCCATGTGTCCATGAACACATGGAAATCAGGTTGAGAAATATTTTTTTCATTGTTATAAGCTAAAGATGCTTCTTATGTATTTCTAATTTTCTATATTTATTTGAGGTTTTTAATAGCTACTAGATATTAAATTTTATAATGATTGCATGCATAGTTATGTATATACTATACTTCTAATGATTTCCTTTTGGCAATCATTAGAGATTTTATCACATCTAGATTTTATAAAATTCAATATAGTTTCTTTACATATTTATTCTTTATATTTTTGTTAAATTTCTCAACAGCTGAAAGGGTTATATTAAGGTTTTGAACTATTCTACTTTAGTAATCTAAATCCAACTGTAATTTGATTAAGGTTTCTTTTAATAATTCTTTAAATAACTTATTCAATATGACATTTTGCATTTATATTATTATTTATCTTGCCCAGTTATTTGTGATGCCTTTTCCCCTCTGTCCATCTGGTTTTGCCACAACTGTTTTTAAGGTTACTTTGAGATAACAACACAACAACAATAACAACAACAAAAACAATAACCATAGTCAACATTTATAAAGATTTACTATGTGATAGGCACTGAACTAAGTGCTTACAATCATTTACCTCATTTGGTCCTGACAACATTCCTGAGAAGTAAGTGCTATTATTATTTCGATTTTACAAATAAGGAAAAAGTAAAACAATTAATTTAAGTGACATAGCTAGTAACTGTCTAAAGCCAAATTTGAATTCAGTCTTCCTGATTCCAGTCTAACATTCTAAACATTCTATCCACTGCATAATCTAGACTTTGTTTGTTTGTTTTTGCAAAGCAGTTAGAGTTAGGTGACATGCCCAGGGTCCCACAGCTAGTAAGTGTTAAGAGTCGGACATCAGATTTGATCTTAGGTCTTTGTGTTTGAAGGAGGTTGCTTCTGAACAACATATGGCTAGATTTTTCTTTCCGTTCATGTTTTTCCATTTAGTTCCATGAAGTATTTTTTGTGTTTTCTACACTCTTTTTCAAAAGGTTTTTTTTTTTTTACAAAGAAAAAAGGTAGTGAAAAATAAGGAAATGATTATTATTTGTATTCTTCTTTTTCCAATCCACCACTCTGCCATTTTTTTCCCTTGCTTAGGCTCTAATCACTGATTCTTACACATTCTTTCTTCCCTTGAAACCTTTTTATGTTGTACCTTCTGTTGTTTTTTTTTTTTTTACTATAGACAAGCCCCACAAGTTTATCTTCCTTTTATACTATACCCTGTCTTTTTTTTCTACTGCATCTATTTCTATTTTTAATTTAAAATGTTTTTGTTTATTCAACTGAATATAAAACAAGGAAAAAACAGTATAGAAAAGAAAGACTGAAAAGGAAAATTTTTAAAAAGTAAAATAAAACATTGTCATATGGTTGGCAGAACATCAATGAGAATTCAATAATAAATTTCCATCTAAAGAAAGCATATATAATAACAGAAGAGATTCTATTCATTGGTGTCCATATTTCCTTTGCTTCCTTGTATGTTATTCTTTTGTTCTGTGCTGTGCACTTTTTATTTTATTCTTTATTTCCCTTTCATCCTCTCACATTCCTGAACCAGACTACAGTTAAGTACACACACACACACACATACACACACACATATATGTATAGTTATATTTATATTTATGTATACATATATATATATATTCACATGCACCCACACATAAATATATCTTTAGATATATACATATATATCACTATATACATACATACATACTCACATATACTCAGAAATATACATTTACCCATATGTAAACATGCATATAAAATTATTAATACAACTGACATATAATATAGATTTCTCTCTTCATTGAATCTTCAATTTGACTTTGCCTAAGATCCATGATTACTAGTTAGTTCTATTTTTTTTTTCCTCTAATATCCCTTGTGGTAGTGTATGCATATATCTCTTAAGTCCTATCTCTGCTAACTTTTCTACTTTAATTCTGCTCCTTAACTTGCTATTTTACTTAATCTCCCTCACCCATGAATTTCTCATTATTTCTTCCTCCAACCTGTTTCTTCCATCTTCATTCCATTCCATTAATCTACACACAATCTTCTATTCCTGTTAAACTAAACACTCTTTTACCCTCTCTTATCCTATTTCCTCCTCCATTATTTCTTTGTAAATTTTGAAGGGTGTTATAAAATTCATGGTATATATGTCTATTTGACCCAATACCGATGTGAATAGATTTTTAGAACTAGGAGTTCTTTTCCCTGCTAATGCTTCTGTGTCTATTCTTCCCCTGCACCTATCACTCTAGGACAATTTTCTTGGGCTATTATTGTGCCAAAGTTCACTTTTTGGTCATAGCTTTTGGTAGTTCAATCATTTTTATATTTTATTTTCTTTATCTGTTCTCCAGATCTGTTTTTCTTATGTTTCACATTCTGTTCAGTTTTTTCATTTTTTTATATTTTGTTTTGTTAGTTCTTGGTCCTTTGTAGCTCCACTGGTTTGTCCTTACCCAATTCTAATTTCCAAAGAATTATTTTATTTTTAAGATGCTGTATGTCCTTTTCTAATATATTCTGTATTTCTGGTTCTGATTATTAGTTGCACATGAAAATTCGTTATGTAGCCTAACATAAGATACCATTAAAACAAAGAATCATATAGTGTGCATCTTTGGATGGAGTATGGCATATGGAGCATGGAACCAAGGAAACAATTCTTCTAAAATTAGACAATTAGGGTCCATACCAGGAGGCAAATCTCTGAATGGAGACTTTGGATGGAGATTTTTTTTTCCCCATTGATGCCCTCTTTGTACTTGTTATGGAGTTATTTTCTTCTGAATTTGTCTCTTCAACATCTTTACATTCAGATAATTTCTTCATAGAGTTTAATGTATTCTTTTATTTAACTAATTTGTCCAGCTTCACTTCTTAATATGAAACTCTGTGCCTGAGTCAGACTTTGTCTTCAGATCTATTTTGTTTTTATCTTAATTACCAAGGCTTATAAAATTAGTTACATCCCCTCTCTGTATCTGTCTGTTCATAGTGATAAAAGATTTTTGTGACTCCTATAAGAGTGCTGTGGTCCTTAGTGTACTCTGGAGTATCTCTAGTCAAAATTCTATAAAATTTCTGACTCCTCTGGGATATTCTGGTTAAAGAAATAGTGCCCTTATTCCTTCATCCATGGTTAGACATATCTGTAAAGCTCCTTGGAGCTTCCTTCTCACATCACTCTTTTTTCTATATCTCTTCCCTATGTAATACCCCCAAAACAGGTTGATTCAGGCTTTACGTACCCTGGTACATAAAAACAAACAAACTTTATGTGCCCCTGGCCAGAGCATTCTCAAGCTTTTGACATGATGAATTGAGCTTGTATTGGATTTCCTAGCAGGCCCAGTTTTCTGAGTTTTGTCTTTTTGTATAGTATGGGCTTGGAGAAGGATCAAAATATTATCTTCCTTTTATCTCTAGGTTATTATTATATTTTATGACCTTTATAGATCGTTGCTAGAATGTGCATGTTAGAAATGGGCTCTTCTATGATCTTTTATATCAAATCTTAGTTGAAAATCCTCAGCATATAATTATTTCAAGTTCTCCCCTTTACTAGTGATAAGACTGACAATTTGTTCATAGTTTCAGTATTAGATTTTTCATATGACTTGAAATTTAACAGGTGTATCACTATAATCAGAAAATTCAAATATATATCTATTAAGCATTCATCTTAACATAATGTCAAATATGGCCTTTCTTGAGATCTTTATATTCAACTGAGTTGAAGGGGAAACACATTAGAACACAGAACATGCTAATAATTGAACTTTGTCCTCATACCTTCAATTATCATTCCTACATCTTTATATCTAGGAATAGGCTCTCCCCAGAGCTTCATTCCCTCATCTAAAACTCCCTGCTAGATGTGTATATCTGGAAACTCAATCTGTAGCTCAAAATCAAAATATCCAAAACATAATTCACCATTTTACCCAAACCTTTCATTTATGAAGAATTCATTTATATTGATTATACTAGTTTTCCTCTTATCCAGCATCAAAATGTTGGATTCATCCTTGCCTCCTTTAATATAGTCCTCATAACTCAATCAGACACTATGTCATGTCATTTCTACCTCTAAAATATCTTTTACATTCATCCCCTTCTTTTTATTTATACTGTACCCACCCTTATTAGAGTTCTAATCACTCATACCTGGAATATTATAATAAATTTTTAACTTATCTTAATTTCTCTGATGCAATGCCATTTGAAGTTAGAAGAAAAATAATCTTACTACATATGAGAACTATATCTTGCCTCAGTTTCTAATCTTTCATTCCTTGCCTATTTGTACCATCCAAACTAGCTCTCTAGAGGATAACCATATTAGCTCAAGTCCTTGATCTTAGAAAAGGAGTGATGAATCAAGGACCCAGATGGATAGTCAAATATGGAGTCCATTTATTTCAAGTTCTTTCAGCCTTAAATAGCTTAGTACAATTGCAGCATCACAGCATGCTGAGCATGTGCTAACTATAGTATCATTACATCATCACAGTACAGGCATGTGCTAACTATAAGCACCTTGCTGTTATCATGTAAAGGCCTCTTTACTCCAAGTATCTCTGCTTCAAGTAGAACACAGGTTTGGGGAGGGGAAGGGGGAAGGGAGAGGGAAAAGAAAAGGAGGAAGGGGGAAGGGGAGGGGAGAAGAAGAAGGGGAAGGGAGAAAAGGAATGGGAAGGAAGAAAGGGGAAGGGGAGGGGAAAAGAGGAGAGGAGGAGAGAAGAGAAAATGATTGTAGCATTTAAGCACTTCACCCTTTGGTTGATTAATATTTTATTTGTACTATTCCTCTTTAGGTTCTCATCACAAACCAAGGATATTTCTATTTCTTGATTTTATTCTGTACTCTCATACTTTATCATTCCCATGAGCCATAAAAATTACCTAAAATATCCTATTTTCAAAGATATGCCTATAGATGTCCTCTTTCATAAACCCTAACTCATGTGCCAGTCCCTGGGGAAAAAAATCTCCTGATATATTATGTTGACAATCCTCATTTTCCTCTTAAATTGTTTGCATCCCTCCATCATCCCTGTTTTTTCTATCTTTAATCATAAATGAGGTTTATTTTTACATATGCCATATTATTTGTATTAGATTGCAAGATTATCTTTGTACTCACAATTTTCTTTTTTATTTCAAAAATAATAACAACAGAATGTTTTTTATTGTAGCAAATAACTGGATGCCAATTTTCAGAAATAGCAAGTTGACCATACCAAAAATGTCCCTATTATCAAAGAGCTTACACTGTAACACAGAGATAGTTAAGCAGGAGGAGTGACATGATTAGACCTGGGCTTTAGGAAAATTACTTTGGTAGATATGTGGAAAATGTGAAGAAAGAGAGAATAAGGTGGGGAGACCAAAAGTAAGTTATTTATTGCAATAATATGGTCAGGAAGTGATAAAGAAGTGGATTTATGATTTTTTTATTAAAGCTTTTTATTTTTCAAAACATATGCATGGACAATTATATAACATTAACCCTTGCCAGATGATGTGTTCCAATTTTCCCTCCCTTCCCTCATGCTCTCCACTAAATGGTAAGTAGTCCAATATATGTTAAACACCGATGCTTTCTCTGCATCTATTGAGATAATCATATGGTTTTTGTTAATTTGGTTATTGATTTAGTCAATTATGCTAGTAGTTTTTCTAAGATTGAATTAGCCTTGGTATAAATCCTACTTGGTCATAGTGTATTATCCTGGGGATGACTTTCTGTAATCTTTTTGCTACTATTTTATTTAAGATTTTTGCATCAATATTCATTGGGAATATTGGTTTATAATTTTCTTTTTCTGTTTCTATCCTACCTGGTATAGTGATGTATCAGTACAATGTCTGTATCATAATTTGGTAGAAGTCCTTCTTTCCCTATTTTTTCAAATGGTTTATATAGTATTGGAGTAATTCATCTTTAAATATTTGGTAGAATTCACATGTAAACCCATCTGGTACTGGAGATTTTTTTCTTAGGGAATTGATTAATAGCTTGTTCTATTTCTTTTTCTAAAATGGGACTATTTAAGTAACTTATTTCCTCTTCTGTTAATCTGGGCAATTCATATTTTTTGCAGGTTTTCCTCCATTTCACTTAGGTTATCAAATTTATTGGCATAAAGTTGGGCAAAGTAACTCCAAATTATTCCTCTAATTTCCTCTTCATTGGTGGAAAGTTCTCTCTTTTTATTTTTGAGACTAATAATTTGATTTTTCTCTTTCCTTTTTCTAATCAAATTAACTAAAGGTTTATCTATTTTGTTAGTTTGAATTAATAAATAAACCTAAGAGTTGGTTTTATGAAAAAAAACTCTTAGGTTTATTTATTAATTCAATAGTTTCTTTTAACTTTCAATTATATTAATCTCTCCTTTTATTTTTAGAATTTCAAGTTTGGTATTTGATTGTTAGGTATTTAATTTGTTCTTTTTCTAGCTTTTTTTAGTTGCAAGCCCAATTCACTGATCTTCTCTTTCTCTATTTTATGTAAGTAAGCACTTAAGACATAAAATTTTTCCTTATTACCACTTTGGCTGCATCCCACAAATTTTGATATGTTGTCTCATTATTGTCATTCTCTTGAATGATATTATTTATTGTGTCTATGATTTGATGTTTCACCCATTCATTCTTTAGAATTAAGTTACTTAGTTTCCAATTGCTTTTTGATCTATTTTCCCCTGGCTTTTTTATTGGATGCAATTTTTATTGCATCATAATCTGAAAAAAATGCATTCACTATTTCTGCCTTTATGCATCTTATTTTGAGGTCTTTATGTCTTAATATATGGTCAGTTTTTGTATAGGTTGTAAGAACTGCTGAGAAGAAAGTGTACTCCTTTCTGTCTCCATTCAATTTTCTCCAAAAATCTATCATACCTAACTTTTCTAGTATTCTAATTACCTCTTTAATTTCTTTCTTATTTATTTTATGGTTTGATTTATGGCAAGATTGAGCTGTCCCACTATCATAGTTTTACTGTCTATTTCTTCTTGCAGCTCTGCCTACTCCTTTAGGAATTTCCATACTATGCCACTTGGTGTATATATGTTTAGTATTGATATGGTTCATTTTCTATGGTACCCTTTATCAAGATTCAGTTTCCTTCCTTATCTCTTTTAATTATATCAATTTTTGCTTTTGATTGATCTGCTTTTTTTACTTCACCTGATGCAAAAAAGATTCTGCTCCAGCCTTTTGTCTTTACTCTGTATATATCACTCTGCTTTAAATTGTTTCTTGTAAACAATATATTGTAGGATTCTGGCTTTTAATCTAATCTATTCTCAGCTTCTGCTTTATGGGAGAATTCACCCCATTCCCATTTATGGGTTAAGACTATTAATCCTGTATATCCTGCCATCTTGTTAACCCCAAATTATACTTTTCTCTTTCCTTTCCCTCCTCCCCAGTATTTGTTTAGAGCACCACTTGCCTCAAGCAGCCCTCCCCATTTAGAGTCCCTCCCCCTTTCTTATACTTTTCCTCTACTATTTCTATTTCCCCTTCTATTTAGCCTACAACTTCCCTTTTCCCCTTTCCCCTCCCTCTTCTCCTAATGTGAGAGAAGTTTCTGTGTTTAGCTCTGATCTTTTCATCAGAAAAAAATGAAATTCACCTGTTTTATTGAATACTTATCTTCTTCCCTGGAAGAAAATGCTCATTTTAGCAGGGTAGTCTTAGCTGCATTTCAAGTTCTTTTGCCTTTCTTAATATTAGACTCCAGGCCCCTTTGATCCTTTAAGGTGAAAGCTGCTAAGTCTTGGGTAATCCTTATTGATTGTGGCTCCTTGTACTTGAATTGTTTTTTTTCTGGCTGCTTGAAATATTTTTTCCTTGATCTGATAGATCTGAAATTTAGTCATAATATTCCTTGGAGTTTTAATTTTGGGGTCTTTTTTAGTCAGTATTTGGTAATCTTTCAATCTTTTACCTTCTGACTCTGTGATATCCAGGTAGTTCTCTTTGATATTTCCTGAAAAATTCTGTCCAGGCTCTTTTGTTCATCATAGTTTTCAGAAAGTCCAATAATCCTTAGATTGTCTCTCCTAGATCTATTTTCCAGGTCAGTTGCTTTCCCAAGTACGTATTTTACTTTTTTTCCTATTTTTTTTTCATTTTTTGATTATTCTTGATGTCTCTTTGGGTCATTCCTTTCCATTTGTACTGTTTTGATTTTTAGTGAATTATTTTCTTCATTTACTTTTTTTTTTTACTTCTTTTTGTATTTCTCCAAGTAAACTTTTAAATGAGTTGTTTTTTTTTTTTTTTTTTAATATGGATTTTTTTTCTATTTCACACATTCTGTTTTTTAAGGAGTTATTTTCCTTTTTCGTTTTACAAATTCTGATTTTCAGGGAGTTGTTTACTTTTTTCATTTTGTCAACTCTATTTTTAAGGAGTTACATCTTTCCATTTCACTGTCTATTTTGTAGGGAATTTTCTTCAGATAATTTCTGTGTTTTCCAAACCTTCTTGTAAAGTTCTCATTTCCTTTCCCCATTTTTCTTCCAGCTCTCTTTTAAGATCTTTATAATTCTTCTAGAAGAGGCTTGTGTGATGGGGACCATCTTTGGGGCTTCATCTGGAGACGATCTGCTTCTAGTCTCCTCAGGGTTTGAAATCTGTTCTTTTCTTTCACCATAGACACTATCTATGGTCTGAGTTCTTTTTGCTTTTTTATTTTTTTTAAATTGAAATGTGCTTTTAGGGTAAGGGGGTTACCAAGCTTCCCCTACAAACAGCAGCAGTTGCCCTGAGTCTGAGCTGACTCACTTCTGTTGCTGGGTGGGTTGGCCAGGTCACCTGATATCTGGCGTTTGGGGTTCACTCTTTGCCTTTTGTGCTTGTGTTGGGTGTTTAATAATTTCTCTATTGATCTACTGGCTAGCAGCCAGGGCAGAGTAGACAACACTGCTGTATATTCCTCCATGTAGATTCTCCACCATGTGGAGTTCCCTCCATCGCAGGTCTGCACTGCCGCACTGGTGTCAGTATTTGGCTTGCTTACCCTTGGCCCACCTTCTTTGGTGCCTAATTGAAACAGACCTTTTCTGGCAATCTTCAAAATTATCTTCTGCTGGTAATTTGTTACACTTCCAATATTTTTGGATTCTGCCAGTCCAGAGCTAATTCAGAGGTGGGATTTACTAATTAGTATGAGGGTCATGGAAGAAAATCAGAAAGAAACATGTGTCTTCTCCACCATTTTGGCTCCACCCTGTATTCACAAGTCTCTGTAGAGGATTTTGAACATGATAGACTGTTTATGAATGGATTTTGAAAAATTAATGTATCTAGGCTGTATTTATGTATTGTATGTATTTATGTATGTATGTATGTATAATGTATTAGGCTGTAATTATCTTGTTCATTTTGTCCATCTATTCATATCTAATTAACAGGTTAAAAACAATCTGTCTGAAACACTGTTTTGTTTTTCAATGAAGGCTTTCCACTTAACCAAGGACATGGAAAATAAAATACATTATTATTTAAAATTATGATGAAGACTGTGACATAAATCCCTTTAGAGAGTAGCAGTTCTTACACTCATCATTCTTGAGAAGAATCTACTACAGAATCATAGCCAAGGTTGTACTACACATTTAGGCTAGTGTTATACTGAGATTCATGATTTTGTTAAAAGAGGATTTGACCTCAGACAAAATTATATTGCACACATTTTCTAGAGTATTGGGCTTAGAGACTATTCTTCTAAAATTGGACAGTTATAACTCCTACACAGTAGCCAAACCTCTATAAAGTATATGTTTTAAGTCATCAGTCACTAAAGTTGAGTTGATGGAAAATGCACTGTTCTTTATTTGGAAATAGAATCCATCTGTATAGACTTATGTGTGTGTGTGTATGTTTCTGTATGTTGGGTTGTTGTTTTTATTTTTGTTTCAAAATTTCTGGATATTTCTGTCAGAGAAAACCTTAGTAAATATACAAAATCTTATCCTGAGGCAAAAATATATGCAGATGAATTTCAGAATTTCAGACTTAAAAAGGAAGTCTATTTATCTTTCTTCCTTCCCTCCCTCCCTCCTTCTCCTTCCTTTTTTCCTTTCTTCTTTTCTTTCTTTCTCTCTTTCTTTCCCTCTCTCTTTCTTTTTCTCCCTCTTTCTTTCTTTCTTTTTCTTTCTTTTTCTTTCTTTCTCACTCTTCCTTCCTTCCTTCTTTCCTTCCTTTTTTCTTTCTTTCTTTCTTTCTCTCTCCTTTGTTATATCCTATTTTGCCTTCCTGCCTTTCCTTCATTTTTTCTCCTCCCCCTTCTCCTCCTCCTTCTTCTTTCTCTTTCTCCTCTTCCTTCCCATACTTTCTGAGCATCAGTGTAGATTAGTGGATAAAGCATTCCCCTTACAGCTCATAAGATTCAAGTCCTCTCCCTGATTCATACTAATTGTATGCTCCAAGGCAAGTGACTTTAGCTCTCTCAGTGACCCAGGGAACTCCATATGATAATAAATTGAAGAACACTTTTAGATTTACACTGGTCAATGGAACAATCAAAAATGCAGGCTGTACAAAGGACACTTAGGAGGTATATGGGCAGACATTAGCAGGTGACTACCTTGGTAAAGTAGAAAGGAGAAGAAGAGAAAATAATTTCATCAAAGAGGTTTATGAATTAAAAAAGGAAAAGCAGGGCAAGAAGTGATTATAGTGATAATCAGTATGAACTATGTATTCAACACAGCAGGAGATCTATAGAAAAAGCTTCTAGTAGTCTGTAACTACCTCTAATAAATGATTTATAGGAAATAGATAATAGTTTTACAAGATGAGTAAAAATGAATGTTTTTTGAACTGTGTTTTTGGAAGGATTCTTTGATAATAAAGATCATTGCCCATATCATGAGTAGTGAATAATGGTTACAATGGAATTTTAGATAGGGGGAAGACAGTTTATTTTGTTCAATAAATAACAACAATATTGTTCCCTTAAGAAGTACAAATGACTTAGCTATTTTTCACAATACAATGATCCAACAGACTAATGATGAAGCAAAGTAACTGCCTCCAGAAAAAGAACTGATATTGATTAAATGCAGACTGACATTGAATATCTTTCACTTTTTTTTTCATTTTTATTCAAGTTTTCTTATACAAAATGACTAATATGGAAATGCTATACATAATTGCCCTGTATAAGCTATATTTGGTTGCTTACTATCACAGGCAGAGGAGAGGAAGAAAAGGAGGGAGAAATAAAATTTGGAACTCAAAATTTTGAATAATTTTTAAATGGGAAAAAAAGAATAAAAAATCAGAAAATCATAGAGTAGAAAAGAATCATTTTGATTATTAGAATTCAATTTCATTATCCAATCATTTGGAGAACAATTTAGATGCTATAAAACTGTGCATACCCTTTGACCTAGTTGTGACACTACTAGGTCTATATCCCAAGGAAATAATAAGAGAAAAAGGAACGCACATGCAAGATGCAGCTCTTTTTGTGGCAGCAAAGAAAATGAGTAGATGCCCATCAATTAGGGAATGACAAAAATTGTAGTATATGAAGGTAATGGAATATTAATCTATAAAAATTGGTGAACAAGCTGATTTTAGAAATGCCTAGAAACATTTACATGAACTGATGCCGAGCAAAACACACAAAATGAGGAATACAGTGTCCAAAGTAACAGCAAGAATATCTGATGGTCGACTTTGAAAGACTTGGCTCTCCTCAGTGGTTCTATGACTCAAGGCAATCTCAACAAATTTTGGATAGAAAGCACCATATGTATCCAGAAAAAGAATTGTAGAGATTGAATATAAATCAACACATGCTATGTTCACTTTTTCTGTATTTTTTGTCTTCTGTTCTTTTCCCCTTTTATTCTGATTTTTCTCTAACATAAATTATAAAGCAATGTGTATCAAAATTAATTAATTAATTAATTTAAAGAATTCAATTTCATATTTCATGAGCATCTCTACTATTGTACTAAATGTTTTAGGAAAGAATTACAAATATAGATATGCAGGAAGTCACATTTTGTTCTAGATGATACAGTATTAAGACTTTAGTGTGATAAGTCAGGCAGATGATAATCACTAGTGAATTGCCAAATGGATTGAATTTCAATGAATTGCCTATAAGGAGCCTTGCAGAAAGTGACAAGGTAAAGCTGCACTCTAGTTTTTCTGCTTCCAAATCGAACTCCCTGGCCATTCCAGTCCACTTTTGTACTATGACATAATTTGTGATCTAGGATATAAACCTCAAGGAGCTATGTCCCAAATATTGAGTGGCACAGTAAGGGCTGTAGCCACTGGGTGAGGTGCAAGATCTCCTTCAGCCATGATCAAAAAGAAATCTAACACCTTGTAGCAGCTGTAAAAACAAAAGCAAAAACAAAGTAGCAAACTACAAGATGTAGAAAATATGTTTGGGGGAAGAAAATGGAATGTACAAATGAAAAGGGACCCTGCTCTGCTTTTACCCAGGAGACCAGTGTTCTCACACTGCCCCTGGCAACCTTACAGGACAACCACAGCATAAAGATGATCTGTTCTGAGACAATGCCTCCAGTGTACTGGATACAAATACACTTTTCTTTAAGCTGAAGTAAGTAGGCCTTCTTGGTCTGTTGCCTTTTTTTTTTTTTTCTCCTTGAACAAACATTATTTTTGCAGCAAATGGATAGCTTGTTTCAACAGGAAATGGGATCATTACTTTGCCAACTGACAGAAATGTCCAAGGGCAGCTTCTCCCTGGGTAATAGAAAGACAGCCCATGCAGAATTGTATTTTTCTGCCTGCAGAGACAAGGCAGCAGGACATAAGCTGGGTAGACTCTCATCTCTCTACATGGCATAGTCACAGACTTTAGGATGTCTTCAATTACATCCCACTGGTTTTTAGAATTTAATGGCTTTTTGATCATGTTGTCTGCAATTTTTTTTTTCTCAAAATAAGGGTGGAACTAAGTAGACACTGAACTTATTCAAATATTTATACATAGTACACATGCCACCTCCGTCTTTCATGGAGTTTTGTTTTAAAAATCTGTGCTACAATGCATTACAAATTTAAAACTTGCAGACCACCCGTACATATCCCCAGGCATGTGGGCACACATACACTCTAGTTTTGTACATTAATTAAATGAGGGATATGTTAAGTTATCCTTAAGATCCTTAGAAACAAAAGTGTGTGTATGGGAGTAAAAGCATGTGTATGGTAGGGGTGGGGTGAAGCAGAGTATTTAATGACATAATAAAACACATCTCCATGTCTCTAATTCTATCTATATGTATGGGTGATTTTTTCAACATTGACCCTTGCGAAACCTTTTGTTACAAATTTTCCTGTCTTTCCCCCCACCTCCTTCCTTAGCTGGCAGATAGTCCAATAAATGTTACTTATGTTAAAATATAAGTTAAATACTATGTATGTATGTATGTGTATATATATATATATATATATATACATACACAAACACACACACACACACACACACACACACACACACACACACACATTTACACAGTTATCTTGCTGCCCAAGAAAAATCATATCAAAAAGGAAGAAAAAAAAAAACTTAGAAAGAAAACAAAATGCAAGCAAACCAACAACAGAGAGAGAATGCTACATATCTCTAATTCTCTTTCCTGCCTTCTCCCTCTCTTTAGATAAGAAATGTATACATGAACAATGAAGAGATTTTTTTTTTTAGTTTACTTGACATATATTTGTTAATAAATGTTTTTCTTTATTTTTTACAATGGGAGAGAGACTGGAGGGGCAGGAAAATACATTTTCATTCTTTCAAAAAAACAATTAAATTTTAGGAAATAAAATCAGAAATCATGAACAAAACTTTAAAAAATATATGAGGCTTCAAAATCTTATTTTTTTTCAGTTCTTAACTGAATATTATATTAAAAACAGAGATTTCCTTATCATTAAAGTGTTTTGATTTGAATTACCTCATACTAAATTTTATACTTGTTCTAAATAATCAATTCACATTCTATCAATCTATATATTTATATACCTATCCACTAACCATTTATTGAGGACCTACTGTGTCCAAAGCACTGTATAATGTAGTATATGTTATAAAAATGCAATATAAGACACAAACTCTATCTCCAGAATTTTACAACCCAAATGGCATATAAACATGAAATTGTAGAATATTAAATAGTATGTTAGATACCATAAGGACTCATCCTTCAATCATGATATAAGAAAATGTAAAAAATATCTTAAAAGCCAAATATTATCAATAATTTTAGCAAGCAAACTCACAACTCACAACTTCTATTGTGACATTATTTTATTAAAGAATAGAAAACCTGAGCCCCCAGACATGTTTTTCATGCCCCTTAGCCTGTGCAATTGTTCCATTACAAAATCTTAGAGTATTCTGATAGTGCCTACCTTTCCTCTCCTAGGAGGAAGATGAGCATAGACTAGAAGTAAATGCACTGGAGACTGTCAATCAAACAAGCTAGAAGAGAGCAGAAAATCTAAGCATGGTTTGTATTTTCATCTTCTTCAGATAAATCTGGATGGTGCTGAAAGATACAGAGTTCAAAAAATACAATAGCTTCTATGTAGAAATGTCAAACTGAAACAGAAACATGCACTATTTTGAGATGTTAGCTATATCATTATCTACATCTACTCCCACAAATCTGTCTATATCTCTCTGTATAGCTACATCCTTTAATCTACTCTATCTAAAGTATGTGACATTATTTGATTTTCACATCCAAGCATTAAGGGCCTGACAGCTAAAAGCCCTTGGAGTTAGGAGTGGAAAGTCTGGGTTCTAAGGCTATCCTTGAAAATTTTTAAGAGATAGAATTAGTATGATCCATTTCCAGGGTGATATCTTGTTGTAAACTGGAGATTACAGAAGTAAAGAATGGAAATCATTCAGAAGACAATTTGAAATAAGACAAACTGACCTATTAAAACATAGAATTAAAACACAATGAAGGATCCAAGTTACTCAGTCAATAAACATTAAATACCTACTGTGTGCTAGACATTAGATTAAGAACCAGAAATAAAAAGAAAAATAATAATCTCTATTCTCAAGGAACTCATAGTCAAATATCACAGTCAAAGGAGAGCCAGTAGTTAGCATGTCAGTGGACATCCATGAAAGTAGAAAACTTGATAGGACATGAGGAATAGAATAGATTGTCTCATGACATATGTCTCACTTTTGTTTCTTTTTGATACAGCTTTTGGTACTGCTGAATAAGGTTCCCTATATATTGAGTATATTGATCGTACAATATTTTAAATTTCTTTGCACTTCATAGCACCATCAAGAAAACATGACTTTTGTATTTCAAGACTCAATAACTATTTTTATGCAGGAAAAAAAGAGCAGAAATACTAAGAAAATTAACTTGATAGAGAAGTATTAGACTGGACTATAGCCTAAATAAGAGAAGACATAGAGGTGTCAGAGAAAGAGAGAAAAGCTTTTAAGTATTTTAAGAATTATCAAACAGTACAAGCATTGACTTTTACTGTAAGTCCCTAACATTACACTTGTTCTTATTGGTCCCTAACATGGAACTAAAGCCATGTGTGGATTCCAGGGGAGCAGGTAGTAGCTGACAGAATTGCAAATTGCATAAGCAGTCTCAGTGGTGCTTTACATAAGCTAATATTTACCTAAGCAGGAATTTTTCTCCAACATCCTTAAAAATATCCATTCTCAGTAAGTGAGAAATCACCATCTCCCAAAGTAACTCATTCTGTACCGTCCACATTTGGACAGTTCTAATTGCTAAGAAACTTTTCCTTCTATTAGACAGCAGCCTCTTGCTCAGAAGTGACTCGTTTACTCTCTACCAGAGATACTGTAGACAAGATTTTTGCATGTGAACTAGACAGCCATCTTGTGATTTTGAAGAATCAAGAAGTCTGCAATAGCTTGGCTATGATCTATGATCATCTGAGGTTCCTTTTTTTCCTCTCAGTACATGTTCTGTATAGACTGGACTTTTGACTTCCTCTGGGAAAAACTCAAGTATTAATATGTTTTGTCTTCTCCTGAGTGTGTTTCCTTATGGCTCTAAAATGGAGTCATGTTATATTCTGTGATCCATAACCTGAATACATGAAAGAAAAAGATAGAAATGACATACTGTAAATGCATCCTGGATCCTTCTTCTCTGCACCTATCCTAAATTCCCCTTTCCCTAGAGAGATGTTGCCCAGTGTTGGGCATCCTACTGTGATAAGCTCAAGACTCTCTCCACAACTTGATGTTTTTAGCTGACAGGTATTGCTGTTGTGATTTTTTTTTAAGTGACATACCTTCCAATGGGAGTCAATGATTTTGAAAAAGAATCATTCAGCCGAATACGCTGAAATTTGCAATAATAAAAACAAACTTTGATGCTAAATTCATTGTCAGGTATGACAGAACTCCAATGACTTTACTAGTAACATAACCTTTTGTTCCAGCATAGAAAAAATAATAGCAATTTAACATGAGATTCAATACAAAGGGAGAGAATAAAGTATATTTAAAACAAAAGGTTTTTTTAAGCTTTCTAAGGAAGAAATGATTGCTGATTAGGGGTGAGACTGGGGAGCAGTATGTGAAGGCAGAGACACCTCCCACAATCTGCACAAATTTAATTACATCTTATAAAATGTCAATGCTATGAAAATCATTCTGTTATTGTGAGAAAGATCAGTACATCTAAATATATCCCAGTCACCCAAGCAGTCATTTTACCTACTGCCCTATGGAATAAAGTGCCTCAGAAAAGCTAATGCTAAAGAAGATGTCAGGAATCCAGGAGAAGTAACAGTGATTACCAGTTTGAACAAATAGGGTAGGGAAGATGGGAAGTATCTGACTATATCAGGTTATAGCATCCCCTGGTGGCTCATTGGAAGTGTAGACTGGCTAGGCAAAAAGACTGAAACTAGAACAAAATCAATTGTTTCAAATGATTCCAATTCATTCCAGAGGGCATTCTGTGCTGTGCATCTCAATGGCAAGAAAGCAGTCATTTCTGCTTGGCAAAAAATTACTAATCATATCTATTCTGCAGCAAATTCAGAAGCTGGAAGCAAAGCCATCCCTGTTGATTCCTGAAAGGCCCTTGGCCACAACTGATTATGTCTTCTGCTGGATAATTTATTTGTTTCAAATATGTGATTAATCAAATTATTTTTCATAATTAGGAGATGCCCATAGAGTGCTGAGCACGAACAGAGCTTTCTGACTGGATGTCAGAAATTGTCACACTCACATTAATAATGAATGCCCAGTAAATGAAACAACTCTGGCACTTTCTTTTAATTTTATTTATGAATCTATTTCACAACAGCAATTAAAGAACTATGGGCAATAGATTTCTGTTGGATTATGTTACCCTTAATCTTGTTGCATTTAATCTCATGAAACTGTTTGAAAAATACAGGAATACTTATCAATTAATAACAAATTAGGTTTTATTGTCTGTAATTTCTGTAAACAACCTCTCACCTCTTTACCTCCTGGTTTGTGTAAATAGGTGACCATGATCCCTACAAGAGCTATAGTGTGTTAAATGAAGTTATCTGTAAAGAAATTGAATTCAATGTACAAGCTTTCAGCTTTGCCCTCTAAAAAGGAAGCTATTTTTTTCTTACACCAATATAATTTTGTCTTTAGGAAATAGCTTTTCTTCTTCAGAACAAAACTCAGATTTCTTAAGTTTTTCTTTGTCCCATCTAAAGACACCCTTCTGGCCTTTCTCCAGTCTTTTTTTCTCAACTAATCAAAGAACTATTATGCTCATTCCTGCTGAGTATTTTGAAGATCAGGAAGAAACCTTGGACAAAGAGAAAACACTTAGATAATGCAAATTCCCTTCTTTTCTAATACAATGCTACTTATAACTCTACTTGTATAATAATGCAATCTAGTACCAGGGTCCAAGAAAATTAACCTGGGATGAGAGGTAGTCACAGGTTAGGACTTGAGTAGATTTTGTCCATATTTATTCATTCTTTACTGGATTTTCATGGGAAATGAACATTTATGGGGAAAATACCTGGATGTTTTTCAAGCAAAGCCACCTATTTGCTTCCTGGTGGGGAGAAGCAGGGAAGAGGAGTAATAGTAAAAATGGATTGGGGGAGGGAAAAATTCAATGTAAATTTATATAGATATTTGGATGTAGCCAAATTATTTTCAAACCCATTTTAACCTGTTTTCATAGACAATGGATATATTATGCTCTACCTTGCTGATTGTTAATTTGTCATTCAAACTTAAAAGATTAATCATTTCCAGCAAATTTCCTAAGGGTTCAGAACTTTTTTTTCATTTGTGTCTTTATAAGCCAAATGCTAAATGTAATGTAAATACTGGATTTGTTATTTCACTGGTGGTAGAAAGTCTCTGGTAAGAAAACTGCCTCTAGCAATGTAAACTGGGTTCTTCTCTTGAAATGTAAAATATTAAAAGTATTATCAGAAGAAAGACTTGAACCCAGATCTTTGCTGTCCCTAACTCTCCTCCGCTCTGTCCAGAAAAGAGGAAGCAAATGAGCATTTATTTGGTCCTGATATACTAAACATTAAAAAAAAAAAATTGTTCTCTTTTTATCTTTACAAAAACCTGGGAAGTAGATTCTATTATTATTCCTGGAAAAATATTGTGGAGAAAATTGAAGGAAACAGAAGTGCCTAGATACACAATTAGTGAATGAAGCATAATTTGAACTCAGGTCTGTCTACTTGACTCCAGATCTAGCTCTCTATCCCTTGTTCTATCAACTGCTTCTACTATGTCACACTGTTTTAAATACACTTTTTTACATTGCCAACATTAAATCAACACTTGCTAAATTTAGTTGAATTTCCATGGTATGGAAACACCATCCATTTCTTAGTTGATTGTATTCCTGAATTTTCTAGGCCAAAATATATAATCACCTGTTAGCCAGTTTTCTTCTGGACACAATCCACCTCCAAATTTGATAAATTGTACTTGCAAGATAGAAACAGAATAACATGCCTTCTTCCATTTTTCTACGTGGTAGGAATTTACAGTGTTGCTGGTAACCAACTGTTATTTGCAAACTACGAAGTAAATAGGCATTTATTTGGTCATAGAGAAAGGTTTCTTTTCCTTTTTTGAGTATGTTTTTATTCATTTGTGAAGTCTATTGAAAGGCTTATTAAACAAGCACCCATGTTCGTGCATGCGTATATGCATGCATATTTGTGATGGGCCATTTTGGCAGAATGGTGAAGATTATAGACCACTTCTCAGAATAACGTACTTAAGTGTATAAAATAGCATATATAGCATTACAAATAAGTCCATTATATTTAAATAGTTATTAAAAATTAAGTTCCTAGGGGGCAGCTAGGTGGCGCAGTGGATAGAGCACCAGCCTTGACATCAGGAGGACCTGAGTTCAAATCTATTCTCAAACTTGTAACTCTTCCTAGTTGTGTGACCCTGGGCAAATCACTTAATCCCAAAAGATACACATACACACACACACACACACACACACACACATATATTTAAAGTTCCTGGACCTCTGAATTAAGAACTTCTAGCATGATTAAAATGATCAAAAAGAAAAATGATAAATGCTGGAATGGACTCAGGAAAACTGGAAAACAAATGTACTCTTGTTAGAAATATTGATTGTTGCAACTATTCTAGAGAAAAATTTGGAACTATACACTGCATACTCTTTGACATAGCAATATCACTGCTGAATCTATATCCCAAAGACATAAAAAAGGATCTAGGGAAAGAATCTATTTGTATAAAAATATTTATATCACCTCTTTTTTTGTGGTGGCTAAGAATTGGAAATCAAGAGGATGCGCATCCATTAGAAAAAAAGTAAACAAGCTGTGATATGATTATGATGGAATATGTGTGCTATAAGAAATGATGAATAGAAAAGCCTAGAAAGACTTACATAAACAATGCAAAGCAAAATGAGCAAAATCAAGAAAATGTTGTTCACAATAACAGTAATACTGCATGATGGAAAAATGTGAATGACTTTGCTATTCTCATCAATTCAATAATTCAAAATAATTCCAAAGGATTCAGACTGAACCATTCTATTTTTCTCTTTCTTTCATTCTTGTTTTTTTTTTTTAATTCAAGTTTTCTTAATAAAATGACTAATATGGAAATGTTTAAAAAAAAAAGAACCTCTGCCTCAGGGTGAGTAATCTAAGTAAACTCTTAATAATAGTTTATTATATGTATGTAATAACATAATAATAATAATAATAATAATTTTGTACTTTTTGCTGGGTGAAAGAACCAAGACCAAAGAAGTTGTGGGTACTTGACTTTGATTCCACATGAAAATGTATTTCCCAAAAAATAGAGATTAAAAATGGAATACATCACTAATTAACTGTAGGTAGAGACTTAATGACCATTTTTAGGGGTGCTGGGACAGGGCAGTTAATGATTTAGAAGAAAAAAATCAAGTCCACTATCCACAGGGCTCATGAATTCAACAACACATAGAACCAAAGTCCAAATCAGGTTGAAATATAATCAGAAAACATTAATAAAAGTACAGTAAAAAAAATTAAGTTCATATTCTGCCCCCAGTGTTTCTTTTGTATGGTTTAGTGACATTTATTTCTATTTGAGTTAGATAGCAATTGTTGGATAACAACTGTGTTAGATGACTTCTGACATCCATTCTAATTTTTAGATTCCCAATACTCTGAAATGCATCCAATATCATAGAAAAAGTCACTATCTCATTTCATCTGGAAGGTTTGTTGTCAGCAAGAAATCTTTTTTTCATATTTACCATTTCAACCATCCACATAATAGTTGTTTATATGATGTAAGTTTAAAGACAAGGCAGATTTTTCTTTATGTTTTGCTTTTTCTTTTAATCTATGTGTCCCCAGAGCCTCAGACTTCATTTATTAATATTGGTATGATACATTCTATATTCATTTGGTTGTTCATATTCATCTGATAATGCCAAACTCATTTCCTAGTGAATGTCTTGGGAATAACAAAATCAGTACGATATCATCTGAAAATAAAAGAATATGGATGAATAATGTCTTTTGCCCAGTTTACTACATGAAGTTGTGAGGATAACCTATAGAACATGTCCAACAGTACACAAATCTGATACAAATCAGACAAATGGAAAACTTGGAATTGAAAAAGGAATTGTAAAAAAAGAATAGATTTTCTAGGAACTTATAAAGTCTATTTATTTGTGAATTTGAGAAGTAACTATATCTCTAAAATCCAGTTGAATTCCAAATATATATTTCACCGGCGTTTGTTGAATTTGATTGAATGGATAGCCAAAATGCCAGGTGAAAAAGTCACAAATTCAAGGATTCTCTCCCTCCTAGGAATAACTTTTTTGATATGCCTCTGAATGGATAAATATAGGAGAGGTAACCATTTTCTCCTTAACAGACATAACTCTTCAATGTTCTTTAAATTATTCAGAAAAAAAGTCTCAATTATTTGTCAAAGACACCACTTTTTTTAAAAAACACCTGATAACCATCTTCTTAGCATGAAAAGAATACATTGAGGTAACCTATCTTCTAGAATTCTATTTAGAAATGTGAATGGTTGTTTATTGTTGTTGTTCAGGGATTTAGTCATGTCCAAATTTTCATAATTCCATAAATAATGACATATCAGGATCTTCTATACGCTACTATTTCCCAATGTCTATCCATAGCTTTGATGATACTATCTGTTCATTTCATCCTCTGTCTCCCTTTTGCCTTCAATCTTTTCCAACATCAATGTCCTTTTGATTCAGTCTTATCTTTTTATCTTGTGGCCAAAATATTTAAGCTTCAGCTTTAGTTTTTGTCCTTTCAATGAATAATCTGAATTAATTTCTTTAATTATTGACTGATTTAATCTTATTTCTCTCCAAAGGACTCTCAAAAGTGTTCTCCCACACCACAATTCAAAAATGCTAATTCTCGGGCCACTAATCTTTCCTTATACTGAACTCTCACTGCTATACATTACTACTAGAAAAACCATAACTTTGACTACAAAGAGACTTTTGTTATCAAAGTGCTGTCTCTGCTTTTTAATATTCCAGGTTTTCCATAGCTTTAATTCCAAAGAGCAAGTGTCTTATAATTTCATGGATGCAGTCACCATCTGCAGTGATCTTTGAGCCCAATATTTCAAATTCTCACACCACTTCTATTTCTTCTTCCTCTATTTTCAGAAAGATCATTATCTTATTTTTTTTTTTTTAAGTTTGTCTTCAGGCCAGATTTTACACACTTTTCTTTCACTCTCTTCAATGTGCTTCTTAATTTGTCTTTACTTTCTTCCATCAGAATAGCATATGTGAATTTGTTCATATTTCTTTTGGCAGCCTTAATTACAGCTTTTGATTGTATCCAGTTTGTAATTTTACATGATGTATTTTCCTCATAAAGTAAATAAAAAGGTGACAATATATAGCCTTGTCATACACTTTTCCAAATCCCATACCATTGTTGTTCCATTCTAACTCTTTCTTCTTGACTCACATACACATTCTTCAGGAGATAAGTAAGATGATCTGATATTCAAATCCCTTTTGAGGATTTGCCACATTTTATTGTGATCCATTTAGTCAAAAGCTTTAGCAAAATCAATAAATCAGAAATATTTTTTCTGGATCTCCCCTGATTTCATTTATAATTTCTTTACTTCTTTAAAGCCAGCCTATTAACTCTCAATTCACATATTAAAAAGCCCTACTTTACAGAATCTTTAGCATAACTTTTCTGATGTCTGAGATGAGTGATTTTGTTCGGTAATTTGAGCATTTTTTGACATTGCCCTTTTTTAGGACTGGAACAGAAAGTGATATTTTTCAATCTAGTGGCCACTGTTGAGTTTTCCAAATTGCCTGCATATCAAGTACAGGATCTTAACAGCCTCATCTTTTGGGATTTTAAATGGCTCAGCTGGAATGCTGTCACCTCTGCTAACCTCATTGTTAGCAATGATTCCTAAGGCCCACTTGATTTCATTATCCAGAATGTCTCACAATACATTAAGAGTTACTGAGTACCAGAGAATAGGGAGCAAAATGCTATAGAAAATCCTAAATCTCAAATTGTATTTCCTTTACTGGTTCTACTTTGGAAATCAGAAAGACCTGCTTATGCATATCTATGGGGCTTAAATGGAGCCAGCTGTAACCTAGAGTTAAATGTTACATTTTCTATTTGTACATTTGCACCTTAGAAATTGGCCAATACTTCAAATCAAGGCTTGATTAATGTTTCTTTTGATTTCTAGACTTAATAAAATTATAATAATTCAGGTTAAACTTTAAAGTGTGTGGGCATAAATTTTTGTTGTTTTTTCACCCCTAGAGAGAGATCAATTAATAATCACATCAGTGTGTTGCTCTATAACATTTGCTAAACTCCTCAGGAGTTCAGTAGAAGACTCAGGGATTAGAATCATCTCCAGAATGAAGGCTAATAATATTAATTATATTGATAACTAGCAACAAAGATTTTTAAGTTTGAAATATATTTTATTATTATCTCATTTGAACCTCACAACATCCCTGCTTATAGCTCAATATTTCCCAAAGAATACACTTATATAAAAATATAAGCATAACTATAAGGGTAGCCCAATTTCCCAGAACTAAAGAAAGTAAAATTTATTTAAGTCAAGGCTTAGAAATAATAAATCACAATGATGACCAATAAGTTTTAGTTGAACCCTGGATCTTGCAATAATCCTTGCTTCAGGCACCTAATTCTATAGTAGAAACAAAATGTTTTAAAAATAGAAGTGGGTGGCATTTATAGCTTTGAAAATTCTACCCAAAGCATTCTCCTAAATTATCTTGGAAAAGAGTTTAATTAGCTTCATCTTCTCTGAAAGGTCACAGAACTGCTGAAAAGGTCTCACCTATTCTAAATGATATGACCCAAAATTTCATGAGAGCACTTTCTCCTGAGAAAAAATTTGATGCTCTGCAAAGAAGGCTCTCTGGCTTCATTAATTGACTTACTGAATGAAGAAACCTACATTGTTCCTCATCTCCACAGGTGCCTTTAAATAAATTCTATACTAAAAACAAAAAATATCAAGGATAATATTGTGAATTTAAAATTTTAGAAAATCTAAATTTATAAGAGTATAAGTATCCCCAATTGATAAATGGTCAAAGGATATGAACAGACAATTTTCAGATGACAAAATTCAAGTCATCTATAATCATGTGAAAAAATGCTTGAAACTACGATTGACTAGAGAAATACAAATGAAAACAACTCTGACATACCACTTCACAACTCTTGGATTAGCTAAAATTACAGGAAAAGATAATGACAAATGTTGGAGGAAATGTGGGAAAACTGGTACACTAATATATTGTTGGTGGAGTTATGAAATGATCCAACTATTCTAGAGAGCAATTTGGATTATACCCAAAGGGCTATAAAACTGTGCATACCCTTTGACCCATCAGTGCCACTACTGGATCTGTATCCCGTGGAAATCACAAAGGATTTTCAAAATGTTCAAAATGTTTGTAGCAACTCTTTTTGTGGTAACAAAGAATTGGAAAATGAGTAGATGCCCATCAATTGGGGAATAGCTGAATAAGTTGTGGTACATGAAGGTAATGAAATATTATTGTTCTACAAAAATAATAAACAAGCTGATTTTAGAAAAGCCTGGAAAGATTTATATGGACTGATGCTGGACAAAACAAGCAAAACCAGGAATACATTGGACACAACAACAGCAAGAATGTGCAATGATGAATTATGAAAGACTTGGTTCTTCTCAGTGGTTCAGTGATCCAAAGCAGTCCCAATAGACTTTGGACAGAAAATACCATCTGCATCCAGAAAAAGGACTAAAGAGATTATATATCAACACATGTTATGTTCACTTCTTTTTATGTTTTTTTAATCAACCATAATTTTTTTCCTTTTGTTCTGACTTTTCTATCCCAATATGCTTCATAAAGTAATGTGTATTTAAATAAATAAAGTAATTTTTAAAAAATAAAGTCTTTTAATGACTGTTAATCAAGATCAAGACAGTTTTCTGGACACTGTGAGAGATATAAAGTTAAAAAAGACAGGCTTCCAACTCTCAAGTATTTGGAAACTACAATTAGGGGAAATATGATTCAAAAATAGCTCTGATGATAGCAATAGTAATAACAATGGTTAACTTGTATACTACTTTAAATTTTTCAAAACACATTGCATATATTATCTCCTTTGCTTTTCACAATAGCCCTGTTATGTGTCATCTCTCTGAGAAAACTAAGATGAGAAAGATTTAAGTGAAATAATGCCTCTAATGCTTAAAACAAGTTATGAACTCAGTTCTCTATGGCTCTATATTCAGATGTTATCCCTTCCTTACTTTACCTAGCTTCCTGATGGTGGTGATTATGTATAAAAAAACTGAAGTTACCCATTTGGAAATTCAAGGTAAACACTGAAAATGATAGGGAGTTCTCCTTCTCTGGATTCTACCTTTATAACTTTGAGACAACATCATTCTTCCTAAACTATTTCTTTTCTCCCACTGAGTTGAAATATTCTTCAGTCGTCATCACTCCACTGGTCATGTCTGAGGAGAAAACCATGATGATAAAACAATGTGATTCATACATACAAAATCCACTTGTCAAAAAAACATGGCTACCTGGTTCGCAGAAAACAAACTCTGGGATTAATATAAATTCTGTTTGGGGGAACTTTACTAATGAAATAATAATCAAAACTACATATTTCCCTGTCATACCTCAAATCTCTAAGCTAGGATATAACTATAGCTACTTTAGTTATTTTAGATAAAGAAGACTTCTGCCTTTCTCTGTACCAGTCCACTCTGTCACAGTCCATCTGTTCACAAATTAATCACAGATTCAAATTATGTAATAGCTATGAACAGACATAAATTTACATCAAAGATAAAATATCTTAAAATAGCTTTATAGCTTTTAAGACAGTACCACCACCATACACACACACACACACACACACACACACACACACACACACACACACAAAGAAAAAAATTTAAGAAATACAAAAGTCTTGTCATAAATGCTTGCAATGTGAAGTAGAAATGGGGAAGTGAAGAATTAAGCCTTTTCTGGTGGGTTTCAGCTTCACCCATTTTATGATTGGAACAGACAGGCAATCAACCGAGAAAGTACTAATGTATCTTCCTACTTTAGTCTAGGTCCCCTTTCTAAGCATCTCTGCTGGTTTCTTTCCCTGTCTCTGTGTCTGTTTCTCTGTTTCTCAGTTCACTACCCCCATCTGTCATGTTGCTGCTGCTGCTGCTTCCTTTTCTAATTTGCTGTTCTAACATCTTCTCTGTGTCAGTGCTCACACACCCACAAGTATATCTCTTCATCTCTCCCAGAAAAGCAATCTTCCCCTTTAAAACACAACTCCTTTTTTGTTCATGAAATAAACCAATAAATCCCAATTCCACCCGAAGGCTTGATCCTCAATTGTAATTCTCCTTGACAGAGAGGTAACAAGGGTTATAATAATAGTAATAATAATTCATTTATATAATGCCATATGATTTACACTCCACTTTGGAACCTGAATGCATGAGATGAGCAACACTGAGTGCAATTCAAGGTTCAAAAAACCAAATATCATTCCTAATCTTAACAAGGATTGTTTATGAACTAAGAGTACTATGGTGCATTTGGAACAAATATATTTTTCTCCCACTTGACCAGAGGAATGCCAGCAGTCATGTTTATCTGATAATAATTTTGACAAGGGAGAGATGGAGGGGAAGAAAAGCTAGATATTCACCCACAGGCAGAAGTACAGAATTTTAAAGCTTCACACATCAAGGAATGCTTGCCCATGCAATATTTTCAGCCCAATACTAAAATTCACCACTTACATTAAACAAAAGTGTTTAAAGATGAGCCTAAGGAGTTTGCTGTGTGAACAAAGAAAACACAATTTATCTCATGTCCCACCACCTGTTACCAAGGTGACTGGCAGGGTTTTGTTTTGTTTTTCTTATTTCCTTCTTTGTTCTTTAAGGAACTGAGCCAGCACCCTGGGAAATGGCTATTTGCTCTGCTATATTGACTTCTGATAGGATAGGAACGAACACTTGAACCTGACAGTTTCTGAATCAGTGAGGTCTCTGGATTGCAGTTCTAATCTCTTCATATTCATGTCATGTCTGCCTATTGAATTTTTATGATGGACCCTCCGGGGAAAGTCATGTCTACTTCCATGTTTTATTGTTCATCCTCAATGAATTTTTGGTAATGATCACTGCAAGATAGGGGCATGACTTGGCAATGGATTCAATCTATCACATGTAAATAGGAATCCTCATCTAGGACACTACAAGGAGACTCCCAGAAATATTATTCAAGATGAGTTGGCTGGAGATGTTGCCAGAAAAAGGGGAAAAACTGAGCTGACTTTAAACATCTGGACTGGGAAGCTTCAGGGAAAGAAACAGCAGCATGCTGTCAGATTGACTGTGTAGGATGTCAATGAAAAGGCAACATTGAGCCAGGAGGGAGTTCAGCCCAGGATTTTAAAAGAGTAGAAGGTGGTGCCTGTCAAAAATGAGGTCTTGGAAATCATATTAACTACGAAAAATGAGTGATCTTTTTAAATGTGGTGTTTCTAACTAAAGCGGATAATCAATCATCATCATTATTAATGCTATTATAACACTAAAATGTATTCAGCACTTTATAAACTTGCCATGCCTGGAAATAACAGACAGACAAAAACATACACAATATAAAAAGATACAGTTTCTCTTTATCTGTCTCTTTTTATGCAAGGTACATGCCTATGTGTATATATGTACATACATGTATACCTATGTGTGGATATATACACATTTATTTGGGAAAGGGGGAAAAGAGACAGAGGGAGAGAGGGAGAGAAAGAGAGAGAGAGAGAGAGAGAGAGAGAGAGAGAGAGAGAGAGAGAGAGACAGAGAGAAAAGGAGACAGATACAGAGAAACAGATCCAGAGAGACAGAAAGAAGTTAAGATTATATTCTATTTATTCTGGAAAAAATAAATTGAATATGTAATTGACTTAAAGAATCTTCTAAACAAAATTCAAGGCATTTTCATCATCATCATCATCACCACCATCACCAGCCATCTTTATTTTTACTTTCACAATTCAAAGACCAGTATCCTTGTTGTATAAAAGGGGAAAGGGTATCTGTATTTTTGTATTTTATAAACTTTAAAATGCTATTATTATAATTATTTTTTGTATTTTTATTCTTTAAATTACAAGAGGAGGTAGGTTAGGTATCTCAGTGGTGAATGCTGGACCTGGAGTCAGGAAGACCTAAGTTCAAATTCAATTTCAGACACATAGTAACTGTATGATCCTGAACAATCATTTAACCTTTGTTTGTGATAATATATTGGAGAAGGGAATAGGATACCACTCTAGTTTCCTTGACTAGAAAACTTCATGGACAGGATGATCCATGGGGTCACAAAGAATGAAGCACAAATGAACAACTGAACAACAACAATTTATTGTAAAGACAGCTAAAAGGGCAACTTTCTGCAATTGAATAATAGTATTAACTTGTAAGTTCACTTCTATATATTCACTGATGCATCTTCAGGATAATACCAGTATCAGAAATGATTACAGAAATGACAAATATCTAGATCTGTGTTCTCCTTTAGTACTCATTTCTCTTACTCAATATTGTACAACCTTTGCATTCTCTGCAGTTTGTTATATAATGTGGTTATATCTATTCAAAGCTTTTGTTCTTATTTTCATGAAACCATTTTATATCCAGGTGTTCTTATTTTTTCTATGTATTATCTATCTATCTATCTATCTATCTATCTATCTATCTATCTATCTATCTATCATCTATCTATCTATTTTCTTTTGTAAGGCAATTGGAGTTAAGTAAATTACCCAGGACCACACAGCTAGTAATGTCAAGTGTCTGCAGCCAGATTTTAACTCAGGTCCTGCTGACTTTATGGCCAGATCTCTATCCACTGTGCCACCTAGCTATAATCCCAATGTTCTTGATCAACTATTCTGTGAAGTGATAGTTCTGGATAAGCACCATAATTTTGATTTAAATATTTCACTGTCATACAAGTAGAAAAGTATACAGGGCAAAGTCAAAATCCTTTTCTACTTGTATAGCAGATACACAGACGCACACACATATATAGTACAACAGATAGATATAGATATAGAAATATATATAGATAGAAATATGCATATATATATATATATATATATGTCTTGTACAAGTAGAAAAGTCTACAGTATATGACTTACCTTAAGTACAGTGCTGACTCAAAACTTTCTGGAGCGCCAACAAAAATAGTACAAATGTTATAGCATTTGGGAATTGCTTGTTCAATAATCAATGAGTCCGACACTTCCGGCCAAGATGGCGGAGAGGAAATACACTTCTGTGTAATCTCCGTGTTTTTCTCTCACTATTCATTTCATTTCATGCCTCTGAATTAATGCTCGACTGAAAAAAAAACCATACAATTACTTACCAAGAGAAACCATCCTTGAGACTCGTCAAGAAAGGTCTGTTTTTGCGCGAGGGCGGGGACGGTATTTGGAAGCAGTCTGCGGGCAGCAGCGGCAACCAAAGCACAGATAGCAGCTCAGAACCGGGTGGAGCGGAGAGGGGGTAGGACGCGATCGCAGCCGTCTCTGCGGTGAGAGCTTTGCTATAGGAGCAAGCCAGCAGCCCAGCAGAGAAGCTAAAAACACCGGGGGTGAAGAATAAAACCCCAAACAGCTGGAGTTTCTCGGGACCTGGCCACCCCTCCCCCACAGTGTCTTAGCCCGCTCGGATCTCAGAGCGCTCGGATCTCAGAGCGCTCGGATCTCAGTGCGCAGGCGCCATACCACAGTAGGACCTGTGCCTCACAAATACCCTGCCCCTCCCCCAAAGAAAGCAGCCTCCATTCAAGGGGTTTTTTTTCCTTCTGTTTCTTTGATAGTTTGTCTTTGATAAATAGACAGAATGAGCAAGAAACTGAAAAAGAATTTAACCCTGGACAGCTTTTATACAGATAAAGAGCAGACTCCAAACCCTGAGGAGACTAAAAACAAACAGTCCCCAGGTGAATCCCCGAAGGAAGAGACCTTATGTCCCTCAGCACAGATGAATCTCATGGAGGAAATTAAAAAGGCTCTCACAAGGGAGCTAGAAGAAAAATGGGAAAAGGAGAGGGAGGCTCTGAAAAAGGAGAGGGAGGCTTGGCAAAAGAGCCTGGAGAAGTCAGTTAAAGAGAGAGTGGATAAAGAAACCAAATCCTTGAAAAATAGGATTAGTGAACTGGAAACAGAAAACAGCTCTCTAAAAAACAAAATTGGCGAAATGGAAAAAAATTCCACAGAACAAAAGAACTCAATTGGACAATTAGAAAAAGATCTTAAAAAAGTGAGTGAAGAAAATACCTCACTGAAAATCAGGGTCGAACAATTGGAATTGAATGACTCGAGGAGACAAGAAGAATCAGTCAAGCAAATCCAAAAAAATCAAACAATGGAAAAGGATGTGAAATACCTTCTGGGGAAGACAACAGACCTGGAAAACAGATCCAGGAGAGACAACCTGAGAATCATCGGACTTCCAGAAAAGTATGATGAAAAAAAAAGCCTGAACACTATCTTCCAGGAAATTATCAAAGAGAACTGCCCAGAAGTCATAGAAACAGAAGGTAAAATAGACATTGAAAGAATTCATCGATCCCCTACTGAAAGGGATCCTAAAATCAAAACACCAAGGAATATAGTGGCCAAATGCCAGAACCCTCAGGCAAAGGAAAAAATACTGCAAGCAGCTAGAAAAACCCAATTCAAGTATCAAGGAGCCACAATAAGGATCACCCAGGATCTGGCAGCATCCACATTAAAGGATCGAAGGGCCTGGAATATGATATTCCGAAAGGCTAAGGAACTTGGTATGCAACCAAAAATAACTTACCCAGCGAGATTGAGCATCTTTTTCCAGGGAAGAAGATGGACATTCAACGAAATAAGCGAATTTCATCTATTTCTGATGAAAAAGCCAGAACTTAACAAAAAATTTGATCTACAAGCACAGAACTCAAGAGAAATCTAAAAAGGTAAAGATTAATCTTGGGAACTATATTTCGGCTGTAAAGATGTATAAAGAATACATGTATACCTTGTTCTAGAAACTAGTTGTGGAAAGGACATTGTACTAGAAAAAAGGGAAAGTGGGGGTACTACATTTCATGAAGAGGCAAAGAAAACCTAGTAAATCTGAGAGAAAGAATGGAGAGGAATGAAAATAGTGAGTATTTTACTGCTTTCAGAATTGGCAGTAAGAGAAGAATTTTAGACATATTCAATCTATGGTGAAACTTCTCCCACCTCATTGAAAAGTGAGAAGGGAAAAGTGAAAAAGGAAGGAATAAGCTAAGTGGAAGGGAATACGGTAACTGGGAGGGAAAGGGGTAAGTTGGGGGGGGGGGGAACTCTAAGAAGGGGGAGGGATACTGAAAAAGGGAGGGCTGTGAGAAGCAAGGGGAGCTCACAAGCTTAATACTGGGAAGGGGGGTAAGGGAGGGGGTAAGGGAGTAAGAAGGGAGAAAAGCATAAACCGGGGTTAACAAGATGGCAAGTAATACAGAATTGGTCATTTTAACCATAAATGTGAACGGGGTAAACTCCTCTATAAAGAGGAAGCGGTTAGCAGAATGGATTAAAAGCCAGAATCCTACAATATGTTGTATACAGGAAACACACCTGAAGCGGGGTGATACATGCAGGTTAAAGGTAAAAGGTTGGAGCAAAATCTACTATGCTTCAGGTGAAGCCAAAAAAGCAGGGGTAGCCATCCTGATCTCAGATCAAGCTAAAGCAAAAATTGATCTAATCAAAAGAGATAAGGAAGGGCACTATATCTTGCTAAAGGGTAGAATGAATAATGAAGAAGTATCTATATTAAATATATATGCACCAAGTAGTGTAGCATCTAAATTCCTAAAAGAGAAATTAAGAGAGCTGCAAGAAGAAATAGACAGTAAAACTATAATAGTGGGAGATCTCAACCTTGCACTCTCAGAATTAGATAAATCAAACCACAAAATAAATAAGAAAGAAGTCAAAGAG
Source organism: Antechinus flavipes (assembly GCF_016432865.1). Classification (NCBI taxonomy): domain Eukaryota; kingdom Metazoa; phylum Chordata; class Mammalia; order Dasyuromorphia; family Dasyuridae; genus Antechinus; species Antechinus flavipes. The sequence continues at coordinate 267,408,466 of NC_067400.1, read as the reverse complement.
ATAAATAGAATACTAGAAAAATTAGATATGATAGATCTCTGGAGAAAATGTAATGGGGACAGAAAGGAGTACACCTTCTTTTCAGCAGTTCATGGAACTTATACAAAAATTGATCATATATTAGGACATAAAAACCTCAAACTCAAATGCAGTAAGGCAGAAATAGTGAATGCATCCTTTTCAGACCATGATGCATTGAAAATTACATTCAATAAAAAGCCACAGGAAAGTAGACCAAAAAATAATTGGAAACTAAATAATCTCATACTAAAGAATGATTGGGTGAAACAGCAAATTATAGACATAATTAATAATTTCATCCAAGAAAATGATAATAATGAGACATCATACCAAAATGTATGGGATGCAGCCAAAGCGGTAATAAGGGGAAATCTCATATCTCTAGAGGCCTATTTGTATAAAATAGAGAAAGAGAAGGTCAATGAATTGGGCTTGCAACTAAAAATGCTAGAAAAGGAACAAATTAAAAACCCCCAATCAAACACTAAACTTGAAATTCAAAAAATAAAAGGAGAGATCAATAAAATTGAAAGTAAAAAAACTATTGAATTGATTAATAAAACTAAGAGTTGGTTCTATGAAAAAACCAACAAAATAGACAAACCCTTAGTAAATCTGATTAAAAAAAGGAAAGAGGAAAATCAAATTGTTAGTCTTAAAAATGAAAAGGGAGAACTCACCACTAACGAAGAGGAAATTAGAGCAATAATTAGGAGTTACTTTGCCCAACTTTACGCCAATAAATTCGACAACTTAAATGAAATAGAAGAATACCTCCAAAAATATAGCTTACCTAAACTAACAGAGGAAGAAGTAAATAACCTAAACACTCCTATCTCAGAAAAAGAAATAGAACAAACTATCAATCAACTCCCTAAGAAAAAAACCCCAGGACCAGATGGATTTACATCTGAATTCTATCAAACATTTAAAGATCAATTAACTCCAATGCTAAATAAACTATTTGAAGAAGTAGGGATTGAAGGAGTCCTACCAAACTCCTTTTATGACACAGATATGGTACTGATACCTAAACCAGGTAGGCTGAAAACAGAGAAAGAAAATTATAGACCAATCTCCCTAATGAATATTGATGCTAAAATATTAAATAAAATATTAGCAAAAAGATTACAGAAAATCATCCCCAGGATAATACACTATGACCAAGTAGGATTTATACCAGGAATGCAGGGCTGGTTCAATATTAGGAAAACTTTTAGCATAATTGACTATATCAATAACCAAACAAACAAAAACCATATGATCATCTCAATAGATGCAGAAAAAGCATTTGATAAAATTCAACATCCATTCCTAATAAAAACACTTGAGAGCATAGGAATAAATGGACTTTTCCTTAAAATAGTCAGGAGCATATATTTAAAAGCATCAGTAAGCATCATATGCAATGGGGAAAAATTGGAACCTTTTCCAGTAAGATCTGGAGTGAATCAAGGTTGCCCACTATCACCATTATTATTCAATATTGTATTAGAAACACTGGCCTCTGCAATAAGAGTCGAGAAAGAGATTAAAGGAATTAGAGTAGGCAATGAGGAAACCAAAATATCACTCTTTGCAGATGATATGATGGTATACCTAGAAAACCCCAGAGATTCTACTAAAAAGCTATTAGAAATAATTCATAATTTTAGCAAAGTAGCAGGATACAAAATAAATCCCCATAAATCCTCAGCATTCTTATACACCACCAACAAAATCCAAGAGCAAGAGATACAAAGAGAAATTCCATTCAAAATAACTGTTGATAGCATAAAATATTTGGGAATCTACCTACCAAAGGAAAGTCAGGAATTATATGAGCAAAATTACAAAAAAGTTTTCACACAAATAAAGTCAGACTTAAATAATTGGAAAAATATTAAGTGCTCTTGGATAGGCCGAGCAAATATAATAAAGATGACAATACTCCCTAAACTAATCTATTTATTTAGTGCTATACCAATCAGACTTCCAAGAAAATATTTTAATGATTTAGAAAAAATAACAACAAAATTCATATGGAACAATAAAAAGTCGAGAATCTCAAGGGAATTAATGAAAAAAAAATCAAATGAAGGTGGTCTAGCTGTACCTGATCTAAAATTATATTATAAAGCAGCAGTCACCAAAACCATCTGGTATTGGCTTAGAAATAGATTAGTTGATCAGTGGAAAAGGTTAGGTTCACAAGACAGAATAGTCAACTATAGCAATCTAGTGTTTGACAAACCCAAAGATTCTAAATTTTGGGATAAGATTTCATTATTTGATAAAAACTGCTGGGATAACTGGAAATTAGTATGGCAGAAATTAGGCAAGGACCCACACTTAACACCACATACCAAGATAAGATCAAAATGGGTCCATGACCTAGGCATAAAGAACGAGATTATAAATAAATTAGAGGAACATAGGATAGTTTATCTCTCAGACTTGTGGAGGAGAAAGAAATTTGTGACCAAAGATGAACTAGAGACCATTACCAATCACAAAATAGAAAATTTTGATTATATCAAATTAAAAAGCCTTTGTACAAACAGAACGAATGCAAACAAGATTAGTAGGGAAGTAACTAACTGGGAAAACATCTTTACAATTAAAGGTTCTGATAAAGGCCTCATTTCCAAAATATATAGAGAACTGACTCAAATTTATAAAAAATCAAGCCATTCTCCAATTGATAAATGGTCAAAGGATATGAACAGACAATTTTCAGATGAAGAAATTGAAACTATTACCACTCACATGAAAGAGTGTTCCAAATCACTATTGATCAGAGAAATGCAAATTAAGACAACTCTGAGATATCACTACACTCCTGTCAGATTGGCTAAGATGACAGGAAAAAACAATGATGAATGTTGGAGGGGATGCGGGAAAACGGGGACATTGATGCATTGTTGGTGGAGTTGTGAACGAATCCAGCCATTCTGGAGAGCGATCTGGAATTATGCCCAAAAAGTTATCAAACTGTGCATACCCTTTGATCCAACAGTGTTTCTATTGGGCTTATACCCCAAAGAGATACTAAAAAAGGGAAGGGGACCTGTATGTGCCAAAATGTTTGTAGCAGCCCTGTTTGTAGTGGCTAGAAACTGGAAAATGAATGGATGCCCATCAATTGGAGAATGGCTGGGTAAATTGTGGTATATGAATGTTATGGAATATTATTGCTCTGTAAGGAATGACCAGCAGGATGAATACAGAGAGGCTTGGAGAGACCTACATGGACTGATGCTAAGTGAGATGAGCAGAACCAGGAGATCATTATACACTTCGACAACGATATTGTATGAGGATGTATTCTGATGGAAGTGGATTTCTCTGACAAAGAGACTTAACTGAGTTTCATTGGAGAAATGATGGACAGAAACAGCTACACCCAAAGAAGGAATACTGGGAAATGAATGTGAACTATTTGCATTTTTGATTTTCTTCCCGAGTTATTTTTACCTTCTGAATCCAATTCTCCCTGTGCAACAAGAGAACTGTTTGGTTCTGCAAATATGTATTGTATCTAGGATATACTGCAACATGTTTAGCATATATAGGACTGCTTGCCATCCTGGGGGGGGGGAGGAGGGAGGGAGGGGGAAAAAACGAAACATAAGTGATTGCAAGGGATAATGTCGTGTAGAAATTATCCTGGCATGGATTCTGTCAATGCGAAGTTATTATTAAATAAAATAAAATTTATTATAAAAAAAAAAAAAAAAAAAAAATCAATGAGTCCATCATGAGTTTCTCTTTATACCTCCATTTTTTGGCATACATGTTTTGCTCCTTAGCCAATATATGTATTTTTGTAAGTTTTATAGATTGTTTTGAGCAACACAAGCTGTGAATGTTTTGGATAAGGTACATAAACACATAATTGATTTATATTTCGAGACTTCACTGGTGCTATTAATTTTGGGTAATGAATATATGTTAAGAAAGATGAAATCCAGCCCTTATCAGAAAACAACCTATTGAATTAATTTGTTTATAATTCATGTACAATTGTGAAATATTTAAATCAAAATTATGGAGCTTATCCAGAACTGTCACTTTACAGTTTTACAAGTAAGATAGACTTCTAGTAACTTCTCTTGAAATAGTCATCTATTATGTTAACAATATGCAAGCTTTTTGTATCAAATTTGATAGATCTTGAATTTATTTGCCTTAACCACTTTCAACCATATAGACAATCAAACATATCTGCATCCTCCATCTCTATGGAATCTTTTTTTGTTCTAAAAATCTGTTTCTCAAGATGTCTCGAACTGTTTTTAATGCACAATGAAATATTTTGTTTTGTTACACTTCTTTGACTCTTTGTATCATCTTAGTCTTTTGACTTTCATTCACTTCAAAATGAAAGATATCAAGAATTTCTGGTATACTTTTATTTTGTGGATTACATTCTGCAAACTTTTTTTTGTCATCATTTTAAGTGGGTAATATGAAGTTCTTGAGAGTACTAATTAGATATTGTTGGAATTTTGTGGTGTCTTACTGTATGTATCCAAATATTCTGTTAATCCATTTCTGACATAATATTTGATACCTGTGCTTAGAAGTATTTCTAAGTTGCTCTATCTTTCTACCTCTAGTAATGGCTGAAGCATTTACTGAGGGACATGTCAATACCGCTCTATGTACTCTGATCCAAAAACACTGTTCTATTTGCTCTTCTTTTGTGTGTGTGTGTATGTGTGTGTGTGTGTGTGTGTGTGTGTGTGTGTATTATGTGTGGATTGATACATATGATATATGTGTGGATTTATACATATATGTAATATATCTATATCTATATAAACATATATATGTATATATATGTTACAGGGTTACAGGTGTCCTCAAGTTCACTGTCCCTCAGACTGTTGGAGGGCCAGACTATAGTAAAAACAAAAACTTTGTTTTGTGGGCCTTTAAATAAAGAAACTTCATAGCCCTGGGTGAGGGGGATAAATGTCCTCAGCTACTGCATCTGGCTGGTAGGCCGTAGCTTGAGGACCCCTGTATGATATGTGAGTAAATTTGTAAATGGCTAGCCCTTTTATTCCTAGATTTTTTTTTCCTTCCTCCTGCCTTCTTTCTTCTCTGGATTCTTTCAAGTGTCATTTAAACTATCACCATCTCTAAGAAGCTTTCTTCAAGTCTTCTTAATACTAGTGTCTTTCCTCTGAGATTATCCCCAATTTATCCTTAATCTCTTTATTTCCCACTAGACTGCACTCCTTTGGATTGTTCTCTCATACTGCAGAAATCTCTTGATCCTAGAAAATTATTTCAGCCCTGGAACTCACAAACTCACATTTTAGAAGTACATTCTGCTCCTGAGGCCCTCCCTTTCATTAGTTAAGAAGTTCTCACAGAACCTTCACTTAAGAAAGGGACTCAAAAAATACTTATCTCTTCATTTCCTACTAGGCTACAATCATCTCCAAAATCCCCTTTCCCCCTATTCTTCTCCCCACTTTAATCTTCTTTTTTTGTGTTGTTCTTTTTAGAATTGTAGGTTCTTTGAGGGCAGATACTATTTTCATGTTTGTATTTGTATTCTCAGATTTTAACATAGTTTCTAGCAAATGTTAGATCCTTACATTTTTATTGGTTATGATGGTACTTTAGAGTTGTACTTTATTGGAGAGATTATTAATAGCTATTACTGTCAGTTCTTATGATAGTACCAGAATTTTCTAACATATCTTTTTTTTGTCCCATGCATAAAATCAATGGTTAATAAACATTTATTAATTATCTCTTCTATTCCAGGAACTATGCTAAATGCTAGGGTTATAAAAGTTGTCCAAAGGCATGGTTGATATTGACTTCACTGACAAAACTTCCTGGTTTTTCAGGGACATAGAAAAACTCAATCATCAGGGAGGTCACAGCTCCCCCATCTAAAGTAGATTTCTAAAGACCACTTGAGTTATTATGTCTTCCACTATACTCTCAACTGATGTGTAGATGATTTTTATATGAAGATAAAGTTATTGTTGTACAGTTTTGGACCCTGTGGATTTCTGTGACCCAGTAAATCATATTATACCAATGCTGTAAATCGATTAGTTTGCCATTTCCTTTCCTAGAGGCAAAGTAGTTATGTGATTTGCCCTGGGTCATACAACTAGTGTCTTGAATCTGGATTTGAATTCAGGTATTCCTCACTCCAGAACCAGTAACTAGCTGACCTTGAAGGCAGAGGAATATGAGCTATAATACATAAAGAAAAGCAAAATCTCACTGTATTTTTAATTGTATATCCTTGCTTTGTTCAATGACTTTTAAGCATATCATTTTCTCCCCACATCTAAGGTAAACTAAGAGGAATTAGAGTTGTCTCTAACTGTGGAATTATCACCATAATTATTATTGTTTTAATTAAATTTACGAGGGAGAAGCCAGTACACATGGAAGAAAAGGAATATAACTGCCAAGACCCCAAATAAACTTTCTCCGAGTCAGTCATGCAGTCAGGAAGGGAATGATGTCAGATTGGAACTTAGGTTTTCTTGGTATTGATACCTATACTTGATTGAGTTCTTTGACAACTAGAGCAGATCTTTTTACTCCAGCAATATCTCAAATCAAGTGCCATATATCCTGATAAATGATTACCTTTCAAAAACTGACTGAATTTGAATATGTCTCACACTTCTGGAATTCTTCCTATTGCTTGTTATATCAATAAAATATGTAGTTCAAATTGATTACAAACTCCTTACTGACCTCCACTTTACCTGATCACTTTCTTAGACTTATTAGACTCAACAATTTTTTTTTTTAAAAGAACTCATTAATGGATAGTTTCATTCTGCATTTTGCTTCTTTGGGGTTGAATACTCTTGGTTATTTGTTTTGTTCGATAATTTTAGGCATGCCTGACTTTTTATTAATGCTTTCAGACTTTTTTGGCAAATATTTCTTTGCCATTAGAGTTCATTTTAGAATTGAAGAACTAAAGTAAAAAGTATTAAGTGCCTTGCACAGGGTCACATAGTAAATGTCTGAGCTCTGGAAGGTGAGTTTCCATGTCTTCATTCCTGGAACTCTATTCACTGTATTGCCATTATAACTAATAGTCTATATAAGCCTGACTATTACCAGTCATTGTCAAGTATAGACAGAAAGTATACTAGATTTAGAGTTAGAGTTCCTAAGTTTATATCCCTGAATTGACACATACTATACAATATTAATTTGTTTTCTTAGTTGACATGCAGTCAGAGATCCATTTCTATTTCATTTTGACACAAGTAGACTAGAGAATCTTAAAGATTCTTCTAATTCTAAAGGAGGAAGGAGAATATAGTTATTAGAGGCTTGAGGAGATTGTAAATCAAGATAAGTTTGAAATAGCTTCATGATTTTCACAGAAAGGATGATACTATAAGCAAATTAGGAGAACAAGGGATAGTCTACCGCTCAGATCTGTGGAGAAGATATTAATTTATAACCAAAGAAAAACTAGAGAATATTATTATAATATCTGGGCTAGCTCTCTGGAGGGCCTCAGGATCAGTTAGAGTCAGGATCAGTCAAAGTCCTTGGTCTTTAGGAGGAGAAGTGAAGGAGGCAGGCAATATGGCTCATCAAAGATGGAACCTGGACTCTGGAGTCGAGCCTGAAGTCAGAGAGGCTCAGACCCTCTCTCTCTCAGGCCTCCAAACTTTACCTACAATTATCTTACCGCAACACTTGCTGTTTTAGATTCAAGTACACCTTTTCAGAGTTCCAGCCCTCTATATATTATGAAATGCCAAGTGTATAATTTTGATTATATTAAATTTAAAAGGTTTTGAACAAACAGAACCAATACAACTAAGATTACAAGGGAAGCAAAAAGACTAGGGGAAATTTTTACATTCAATATTTTTGGTAAAGGTCTCATTTCTAAAATATAAATAGAATTGACTCAAATTTATGAAATATAAGCCATTCCCTATTAATAAAAGGTCAAAGGATATAAACAGACAATTTTCAGACAAAGAAATTAAGACCATTTCTAGTCATATGAAAAAACGCTCCAAAACATGATTGATTAAAGAAATGCAAATTAAAACAATTCTAAGGTACCACTTTATATCTCTCAGATTGGCTAAGATGACAGGAAAAGGTAATGATAAATGTTGAAGGAGATGTGAAAAAACTGGGTCACTAGTACATTGTTAGTGCAGTTATGAACTGATCCAACCATTTTGAAGAGCACTACCCAAAGGGATAACAAACTGTGAATAACCTTTGCTCCAGCAGTATTTCTACTGCTTATGTATCTCCAAGAGATCATAAAAAGGGAAAAGGACCCACATATGCAAAAATGTTTGTAGCAGCCCTTTTTTGTAGTGGGAAGAAACTGGAAACTTGAGTGGAATATGGTTAAATAAATTATGCTATATGAATGTAATGGAATATTATTGTTCTATAAGAAATGATGAGTTGGATGATTTTATAAAGATCTGGTGAGATTTACATGAACTGATGTTACATGAAGTGAATAATACTAAGAGAAAATACAGTAACAAGAAGATTAAGTGATGATCAGCTCTGATGGAATTGGCTCTTTTCAACAATGAGGTAATTCACGGAATTATTTCAATAGAATTGTGATAGAAAGTGCCAGCCACATCCAGAGAGAGAACTATGGAGATTGACTATTGATCACAGCATAGTATCTTCAACATTTTTGTTGTTTTTGTTGTTTGTTTGCTGAGTTTTTTTTTCTCAGTATTTTTCCTTTTGATCTGATTTTTCTTACACAGTATGATAAATGTGGAAATATATTTAGAAAAATTGCATGTGTTTTACCTATATTGAATTACTGGTTTTCTAGGAGAGAAAAAGGAGGAGAGAGGGATAAAAACTTGGAACACAAGATTTTGCAAGGGTAAATGTTAATAGAAATAGTTATCGTTGTATGTATTTTCAAAAATAAAAAGTTATTATATTTAATAAAAGAATTTAATAAAAGAAATTAACTATGAGATAGTTAATAAGGGAAGCATAGTAGATTTCCCTAATAGTAGTGAAAGACCAGTTGAGGTTATGTAAACAAGCAAACAAGCAAACAAACAAAAAAACTGTAATATAACCAGTCAAAATGATGGCATGATTTTCTTTACCTTCATTCTGTCATATATGTAGGAATAAAAACAATGGATGGTGGGAATTATATCAGGCTGAACCTTGGTGGCATGTGGTCAGTAATATGCTAAGAAGTTAAGGTTCAAGAGAGAACAGAGTTGAATTAACTATACCAACTATATTATTTTACCAAGAAGTCAAGATGAGGAGAAGAGGATAGAGTTTCTTAAAAAGAGAAAATGGCTTACGAAAAAATTTGCAAACCTTAAAGGACTGTGAAGAGGGCCATCATCTTAAGAAATTTTTAGTGAATTGAATCTGAGTATTTAGAACCTAGGGGTCCCTCGAACATATCAATTTGAAAATGAGCAAAAAGAGAAACCACATTGATATATCGACATGGGATCCTCCAGAATGCACCACATATTTTCTGATACACATACTTCAGCCTGCCAATATGCATGGAAAAATGAAAATGCCTACATATACAGAGCAAGTTTGACTTCCGTATCAAAGTCCTTTTGGCTCTTTGATATTGTTTCTGTTTTTGTGATTGGTTGCCAGGACTTCATCCTATCCAACTCTAATTTTGGAATGACCCAAGTTCAAGACTGTTTAGTTTCAAACTTGAACTTTGCATTTGGCTACAAGTTTCTGGTTCCTGGTTCCAGGCTGTCTACAAAGTTTATCTCGTGCTTCATTCTTCACTTCCTTCTTGCTTCTGTAATGACTTCCAGACCTATAAATTCCTTCCTAACAAAAGCTATCATTTTTGGCCTGATTTCTGCCACTACATCTTTCTAGATGTGATCATTTAACTATTGCCAGTTAATTCCACAAAAGGCACTGGAACAAATCCAACCCTTACTTAACTGAAACACGAAAATCCATAACAAAAGAGATTAAGCAATGCGTCATTCTCATTATTTGTACCCCTGTAACCTTAATTCACATAACATTAAAAAACAAACAATTATTTAGTGTCTATCATAAGAGAAGAAGCAAAGGATAGTGTATAGAAAGCCTTTCTTATGGACTACAAGACCTACCTCTGACACATACCATTTCATGATCTTAAATATTTAGCATCTAAAGCCTCAAAGCAGCTCTCCAAGTTGTTAACAATACACCAACATATTTTGTTGTTGTTGTTGTTTGTTTTGTTTTGTTTTATTTTTTAGAGAGAATTTCTTCACATGAGAGTTCCTTATATTAATTAAATCACAAGATATATCTCAATTTCTGCTTCATCACTCTAGTCTGTTGTTCTTTGATAAATACAGATTTAAATAATAATAATTAGTTTGCATCTTCAATGTACCTAAAATTTAATAATGTTTACAACGCATGTTCAAACAGCAAACATTATTAAATATTTACTACCTACTAGCAAGCACTTTGCTCATCATTGGATATTATAAATATAATAATGGAAATAATTCCTACTAATGAGGCATTTATATTCTACATGTGATTCTTTTTCCCTTGTGACCATGTTTTTCCACTTTTTCCTCTAGTTTCAATAATTAGGCTCTATACTTGGTGTGATTCTTCCCAGATACAAGAGCCTGTTTAGAACTGCTGACATTATAGCTGGTGACTATAAAAGTTAAGTCCAACTTTCAGTTTGTCCACACTCTTCTGAGGGAACATGAAAATTCTTAGAATGCCTTTTAGTGTCAACTATGAGGCCTTTCTAGGAATATTTCCCTCCATAGCAGAATGTCTGCCTGGTCACTAGGTCCTAAATTTTACTGATTTGGCCCAGTCTGAAAACCATTAACCTTCAATAGAATCCTTGGGCCCAAAACAGCCCAAGCAAATAGATTTATATATCACACATTTCATTCCACTAGGACTTTTATTCAAAATTCAATTTTGAGGGAAAAAAGTAATCCATACTTGCCACTAAGATGATTAAAGCAATTTTATTGACTAGAATACTCAACAGAAATAAGTTCATATAGGACTTTTTGTCCTTTCTTTGATATTTTTGAGGTATAAATCTAGCAGTAGTATAGTAGTTTAAAGGGTATTAATTATTTAATTGCTTTTTATGTTTTGGTATTATTCCAAATTTCTTTGTTGAATGGCTAGACTCATTTATATCTCTACCAAGCTATCTATTTTCTTGAAGTCCTTACAACATGTCTTTTTTTATTTTGTTCCTTTTTTCTTTTCCTTTCAATTCCTTTTTTCTCCTCTTATCTATCTTTTGTTAGATAGATATGAAAGGTGGGGAGAACCTCTGAATTATTGTAATTTTCATTTTTTATTAGAGATTTGAAGCATTTTTTCCATATGGTTATAGCTAGCCTGGGCTCCTTCCTTTAATAATTTCCTGATTATATCCTTAGAACATTTATCATTTGGAGAATTAAGCTTATGCTCATAAATTTAATACAATTTCTTATATATCTTGGAAATTAGACATTTATCAGAGAAACATGGTGCATATTTTTCCTAGCTGTTTTCCTTTTAATCTTAGCTTCATTTGATTTATTTATGCAGAAACATTTTAATTTTATGTAACCAAATTTATCCATTTCATCTTCTGTGTTCCTCTCTATCCCTTGTTTGGTCATAACCTCTTCTTCTATCCATAAATCTAAATATTTCTCTAAATTCTTTAAAATTCCTTTTCTTTCCTTACCTTTCCTTCCTTCTGTCCCTCCTCCCCTCTCTTCCTTCTTCCCTGATTCCCTCTCTCCCTACTCTTCCCTTCCCTTATTTCCTCCTTCTTTTCTTCCTGCCTTCCTTGTTTTCTTTTTCTTTCAATGAGTAGGGGAAAATACAGGATAAGAAAATCAATCCTTGATAATTGAAAAGAATTATAACAATAATATTTATATTTTCATTCCAATTACTTTATAGCTCCAGAATTTTAAGGCCCTGCAACATGCTATATAGCAAGATATATGCTTCAGTTGAGAGACTTCATGGAAGAGATGGGATGTTGTTAAGTTAGATGGGGAGCAGCCGCAATGCTGGAGTCCATGATAATGTACAACCCTCACCAATTTTATACTTCGGTTTAGATTTTTTTTTGTCTTTGATATAACTGATGTCTTTCTGTCCAAAATGAGGTGATTGAAGGAGGTCCTTGAATGTTTCACAATATCTAGTAACTATAGTTACATTGCAAACACTGACCCAAAATCATTTAATTCTAAGCAGAATACTATAAAGTATGTCAATAATAAGAAAAGCTTCAAGTATTCTCTAATTGATGTCAATTAATGAAAACTTGCTCTTCAAGGCTTGTCATGAATAATACAGTTATGTTACACTATTATAATTATCATTGTCAAAGTCAGATTAGTTCCAGCTATTTTGGGGCATATATTTGGAGTAGTGAGGGAGAGAGGAGTGTGTATACCTATTATATTAATGTTATATGATTTTTAAAAGAAGTTCGACAAAATGGGTTCATGACCTAGGCATAAAGAATGAGATGATAAATAAATTGGAAGAGCATAGGATAGGTTACCTCGCAGACCTGTGGAAGAGGGAGGAATTTATGACCAAAGAAGAACTAGAGATCGCTATTGACCACAACATAGAAAATTTTGATTATATCAAATTGAAAAGTTTTTGTACAAACAAAACAAATGCAAACAAGATTAGAAGGGAAACAATAAACTGGGAAAACATTTTTACAATCAAAGGTTCTGATAAAGGCCTCATTTCCAAAATATATAGAGAATTGACTCTAATCTATAAGAAATCAAACCATTCTCCAATTGATAAATGGTCAAAGGATATGAACAGACAATTCTCAGACGAAGAAATTGAAACTATTTATAGACATATGAAAATATGCTCCAAATCATTATTAATCAGAGAAATGCAAATTAAGACAACTCTGAGATACCACTACACACCTGTCAGATTGGCTAGAATGACAGGGAAAGATAATGGGGAATGTTGGAGGGGATGTGGGAAAACAGGGACACTGATACATTGTTGGTGGAATTGTGAACACATCCAGCCATTCTGGAGAGCAGTTTGGAACTATGCTCAAAAACTTATCAAGCTGTGCATACCCTTTGATCCAGCAGTGTTTCTACTGGGCTTATACCCCAAAGAGATACTAAAGAAAGGAAAGGGACCTGTATGTGCCAAAATGTTTGTGGCAGCCCTGTTTGTAGTGGCTAGAAGCTGGAAAATGAAAGAATGTCCATCAATTGGAGAATGGTTGAGTAAATTGTGGTATATGAATGTTATGGAATATTATTGTTCTGTAAGGAACTACCAGCAGGATGAATACAGAGCAGACTGGCGAGACTTACATGAACTGATGCTGAGTGAAATGAGCAGAACCAGGAGATCATTATATACCTCAACAACGATACTGTTTGAGGATGTATTCTGATGGAAGTGGATCTCTTCGATAAAGAGAGCCTTAATTGATCAAAGATGGACAGAAGCAGCTACACCCAGAGAAAGAACACTGGGAAATGAATATAAACTGCTTGCATTTTTGTTTTTCTTCCTGGGTTATCTATACCTTCTGAATTCAATTCTCCCTGTACAACAAGAAAGCTGTCCAGTTCTGCACAAATATATTGTATCCAGGATATACTGTAACCTATTCAACATGTAAAGGACTGCTTGCCATCTGGGGGAGAGGGTGGAGGGAGGGAGGGGAAAAATCAGAACAGAAGTGAGTGCAAGGAATAATGCTGTAAAAAATTACCCTGGCATGCGTTCTATCAATAAAAAGATATTAAAATTAAAAAAAAAAAAAAAAAGAAGTTCGAATCCGCTTTTATAAATGACGCTCCCAGGCTCAGTTAAAGTAAAGGTAAAATTTAATTATACAATGCACGGGATAGAATGCTTGCAATAACAACACATACAGCAAATAATACACAAGAGGCAAAGAATAATAAGGATTATGATTAGAATAGCAGAGAAAGAGAGGGAATACATTACTCAGTACGATGGAGGGAGCTTCAACTCTAATTGGACGGCTGGGATGGCCCCGATATTTCAGCTTGTGAGTCTCGATCAAGAAAGTCCTAGGCAGATCGTCATCTCCATAGGTGAGGCTTCAAAGTGGAGAATGCTTTGCCAACTCTTTATAGGGGTCCAAACAAAGAAGGCTTTGGGCCAAATGAAGACCTCATCTTAGACAAGGATGCACCAACTAGGGCTCCAGGTGGTTATAATCAAATGTTGCATTGATAAGGGGGCTAGTCCTTATCAACAGCAACAATTCCAAGGAGTGGCAAGTTCCTGGAATCATATAATTGGAGCTAAAACACAGGTGGTACATGCCTGTCTTATAATTAAAAAGGAAAGAGTTGAAATATATGTTCTTATGGGTCAAGGAACGATCAGGTTTTCATAGGAGAAGGAGTTAAAATATATGCTCTTGGGGTGAGAGAGTAGTCAAGTCCTCACAGGGGGAGTCATGTCCTTCCTCGATTGGGTTCTCATGGTTTACATGGGAATTAGGTTCATATGGGGAAAGTCACATCCTTATAATGATTTGAAATGAACTTACTACTAATGAGATTTCTTATTCAATACCATACCTAGGTTGAATGTTATATGTAAGCACAAGAAAAAAGCAATGTTAAAATTGCTTTAAAATTGACAAGTTGACTATCAATGTATATTAAATAAAAAGCATATATTTTGTTAAATGCTAGCTCAGCTATACACAAGTATGGTCATACACTTGACTTTTTCATGATCTTCAGTTCCTCTATCTTTCATTACTCCCTTAGACCTCCTCTGCTCTGGTTACACTTATTTCTCTTCCTATTCCAGACATTTTAGTCAATTAATTTACCTCTACACTATCTTTACTTAAGTAATCTATTCTTTTGTTATATAGATAGACAACAAGTAAATTGTAAAGGTTCTGGAAATTGTAATAAAATAAAAATTGGCAGAAAGGGAACTGCCAATAAAATTAATTCACTGTCATATTTCATTAGGGGTGAAAGCATAGCTTTCAGGAATAGGAAGGTCATAGGACCACTTTATTCTTTCCTTGTCAGATCTTGTCTGAAGTATTGTGTTGAGTTAAGGATGGTTATGATAAGTTAGAGTGTCCAGAGTAGGGCAAATAAGATAGTGAAGGATCTTGATCTATAATACATAAGAGGATGAGTTGTAGGAACTGAACATGTTTAGTCTAGAGGAAAAACAAGTGAGCTGTGTTAAAGTATTTGCAGGGTACGAGATATATGTTATTCTATTTGGTCAGTAAAGTCAGAACCATGAACAAGATGGAACTCATTAGTCTACATTGAGAGTCCAACCTGGGCTTGATGTCTGGAAGAGTTTACTAAGAGTTGAATATATAAGAAAATGGAATTGCTTACCTGCCTACCAAGTTTTAAAACAGAAACTGGGATGAGTATTTTTTGGTGTATATTATAGTAAAAGTTCCTATGTCTATGAAATAAACTAGGTGGCTGCTGAAGTCTCTTCCAAATCTCAAATTATGATTCTACTATAACTTCACAATAATACCTTGCTCATCCATTTCACTTTTTCTCCACTATGCACATGAAGCTAAACAGAGCTGGATAAAGTCACAATAATATTGGCTGGTTTCACTACACATTTATGTTACCTAATCTAAACAGAGCCCATATTGCAACAAAGCAATCTTACTTCATCTATTTAATTTTTAATTATACTCACAGCAGTGCTTGACCAAAAAAAAAAAAGAAGAAACCTTCTCTTCTTCCCTTCAGTCTCACCTAATATTGTTTCTTCACTCTCTCAGTTTGTTATCTTATCATATTTTAGTTTTCAAATTGAAGTTATTTATCACAAGCTTCCTCTTCTCCTTTCTATTTTTTTGTCGTCATCCCTTTAACCCCATTTTTAATTTTCAAACTATCTCTTTTAATGGTTCCTTACTTGAAACCTATAAAATGTCTACCTTTTCCATTCCAAAAGGGTCAAATAGTCTTCTTTATATATTCAACCATATATATTTTATTATATTATACCATTCTTATCAGATATATATTTTGCTGAGGCAATTGGGGTTAAGTGACTTGCCCAGTGTCCCACAGCTAGAAAGTATTAAATATCTGAGGCCAGATTTGAACTCAGGTCCTCCTTATTTCAGGCTGGTGCTCTGTCCACTGCACCACCTAGCTGCCCCCAGATATCATTTTAAATTCTTCCTGTCTAAGCTAAATGTTTTGAAATATCTTTACTAGGGGATTCTAGTTTCTATTTTCTCATTCTCTTCTAAATTTTTGCAGCCTGAATTCCTATCTTGTCATTCAAATGAAGCTTGATCTCTCTAAAGTCACTAATAATTCAGAATTTTGTATTTTTGAAGTTCCGTGTTCTCAGTTTCTTATGTACTTTTCTCAATTCTCCTTCTTGACCATTCTATTGCATTTGCCACTGTAAATCATTTCCCCTTCCTCAAAAAGATAACATCTTCCCTATAGGTTTGGATAATATTGCTATTTATTGGTACTCTTCCTACTTTTCTGACTTCTCCTGAGTCACTTTTGCTTTAAGATTATCTATTAAGCATCATTTTACCTTGAAGCATTTTTATGAACTTTTTTCTCTCATATCTCTCTAAACTCTCTTGATTAACTTATCAGGTTTTATAAGTCCAATGATCATCTCTATGAGAACAAATTCTAGTCTGAGGAAATCTTGACAATATACTCAACTAAGCAAAGCAACTCTAGTATTTGGAAAGATTACAAACAAAAGAAAAATGTCACAAATTTGCAAAAATGTTAATTAGCTCTTCACCAAGAATAGTGAAACAACAATTCTTGAATCTCAAAATTATTATCTTTAAGTGCTCACTAGGGAAGTTGGAATGACACTGAAGAGAATAAAAACAGAAAAAGCAATTATACTTAATAAAATATAGAAAGAGAAAATCTGTGCTGTATTCAATGTAATCACAAGGCTATAGAGACTTGTTTCCAAAGTATCAAAGTGAGGGAAAGATAGCAGTGATGTAACCTTATTGGTAAAAAAAAAAAAATGTTATTGAAAGAATATCAAGAACTACTGATCTACATGATTACTTATCATCTTTTGTTATCCACCTATTACCCAACTCTCAGCTATGGATCCAAGAAGCTATAGCATGTGAAGCAGTCACACTCCAATAAAATTGTTTTTACAGATGGGCTAAATTGGATAAGGATAACTTAAAAATCTCAAACCTTAGTGATTTAGGGAGATGTATGCTCCAAGAAAACTTCCCTGAGTGCATGGGTAAATGACAAAAATAAATTTCCCAAAATAATAATAATAACTTTCTAATGAGTTACAAGTATCATCCTTCCATACTTCCATGTAGGAATGTAAACAGATATACCTTATTAAGTCCCTTATGATATCATTTTCCTGATTATCTCCTTATGCTTCTCCAGAATCCTCCTATATAATCAAATTTTCCATTCAGCTTTGGTCTATCCATCAAAAATGTTTGAAAATCCTTTATTCCATTGAATGACCATCTTTTCCTCTGATTATATTCTGGGTAAGTGATTCTTGGTTGT
Source organism: Antechinus flavipes (assembly GCF_016432865.1). NCBI lineage: Eukaryota > Metazoa > Chordata > Mammalia > Dasyuromorphia > Dasyuridae > Antechinus > Antechinus flavipes. The sequence goes on along the minus strand of NC_067400.1, from coordinate 267,390,848 downwards.
AATCCTAGCTCCACTCCAGTCTGTGATATCATATTCTAAGTTTTCTGGTTCTTTAATGCAGAAGCTGCTAAATTTTGTGTTACCCTGACTATAGTTCCATCATACTTGAATTGCTTCTTTCTGGATGCCTGCAATATTTTCTCCTTTACCTAGGAGTTCTGGAATTTGGCTATAACATTTCTTAGAGTTTTTATTTTGGGATCTTATTCAGGAGATAATTAGTGGATTCATTCCATTTATATTTTACCCTCTGGTGCTAGAATATCAGAACAGTTACTTAAAAGTTGATGCACAGGCTCTTTTTAATCATGACTTTCAGATAGACCAATAATTTTTAAATTATCTCTCCTGGATCTAATTACCAAGTGAGTTGTTTTTCCAATGAGAAATTTCACTTTATTTTTTTAAAATTTTTTTTGGTTTTGTTTTATTGTATCCTAATTTCTTATAAAGTCATTAGCTTTCATTTGCTCAATTCTATTTTTTAGGGCATTATTTTCTTCAGTGAGTTTTTATACCTCCTTTCCCAATTAGTCAATTTTGTTTTTTAAGGCATTCTTCTTCTTCTTAGGTTTTTTTTTAATTCCTTTTGTACTTCTCTCAATTCTTTCCCTAATTTTCCTCTATCTTTCTTATTTGATTTTCAAAGTCTATTTTAAGCTCTTCCATGGCCTGAGACCAATACTTATTTTTCTTGGAGGCTTTGAATGTAGGAGCCTTGATTTGTTATAATCTTCTCTGTGTTTTGATCCTGCTTGTCACCATAATAACTTTCAAGGGTCAGAAATTTATTTTGTTGTCTATATAGTTGAGGAAACTGAGGCAAAAATTAAGTGACTCATCCACAGTCATAAAGCAAATAAGTTTCTGAGGTCAAATTTAAGCTCAGGTCGCATGAAGGCTCTTGGGCCAGTTCTCTTTATCGATTGCCACCTTAATAATGCATTCAAATCAGTAAGTTGTAAATAACCGTGTGTGTGTGTGTGTGTGTGTGTGTGTGTGTGTGTGTGTGTGTGTGTTTGGTGAATTACCATACATATTGATTATTCAAAAACTTGATATGTTACTTCTTGGAAACGGTGCCTGAAAATTTATGACCATAAATCTCTTTAGAAAAGTGAAGATGATATAAAAAAAATGGAACCCCTATTTAATGAACAGAGAAGAGTTTTAGAAGAAAAGCTTCTCCACTGTGGTCTCAAGCTCTGTTTTAGTAGTGCTCCTCCTGCCCTGAGACTGCCTAATTTGAATATGTGACCTAGATCTGAAAATACAGTAAACAACTGGGTTTTTCGTTGGTATTAGCAGAAACCCTATCATCTCCTTCTGACCAATTATTTGATCCCCTTAATGTCTGTTTTTGTATATCTATATATCTCTATCTATCTATCTATCTTTATAGATAGATAGACATCTTCTTGCCTTTCTATTAATCCATCACAGAGACCCTCCTCTAGTTCTTTGAATAACATGAGAGAATGGGAGAAACATTTAGCATACCATATGTTGAACTTCATTTTTGCTGTGTGAACAATTTACCTTTTCTGAGGTGTACATGTACTCAGTGATTTGCTTTTATCATTATTTGCAAGCAAGGCTAGCTAAATAGGAAGTTAAAAAATAAAATAACAAATGGAATTTATGTCCATAATTTAAGGACAAATTTAACTTTCCTTATCTGTATATCAAGACCTTAATCTGTCCTTTCAATGTATATCTTTCCCATCTCGCTGCATCTTTTCAATTAATCAGATCCTCAAATCCCCAGGACATTGGGGCCATTATTTCTTCTCTCAGACTGAGAATTCCTTCCCTCCTTTTCAACTGTCATTATTATTTTTGTCTTACATGGGCATTCTATGCTTTAATCCTCCTGTCCTTCACAACTATAGAATTCACCTTACACCAATCAAAGGAAAGAAGACAAATGTTTGTTGACTCTTCAAGGTAAAGAGATCATCGACATCCAGGCACATTAAGCAAAGTCTTTAAAATCTATTTCTTTACAAAGATCCCAGAGCTTTCTAGGCTATCATCTCAATCATTCTTGTATTGATTATTTGCCTACTATATCCATAGTACTGTATAAGGCACTTTGAAAGATTCTAAGGAAATATAAAACAATCTTTACTCTGAGCAGCCTACAATAATAAGATATACTGAGAAAAAAGTTTTCATGTATTTAGGTAACTATATATATTAAAATATTTTTAAGTATTTAATTTTCATATGAGTAATAATAATAACTGAAATGGTATTGCCTTCTCCAGACTTTGGCAAACATCAAGAATATATTTCCTGAATGAAAAAAATATTTACCTAAGTACAAAATTTACTTATATAGCACACTTATTTGTATTTAATGAGCCTCCTCAGCTCTTTCTCTTTTTCTTTCATTCTTCTTTCTTTTTCTTTGTTTCTTTTTTTTCTTGTCTTTTCTTCTCTATTTTCTTCTCTTCTTTCTTTTCTTTTCTTTCTTTTTCTTTCTATCCATCAAAAAGAAAGAAACTATACTTCCAGTGAGAACATTTTGCTACAATTTCAAATTCAAGATGTACCAAAATATTATCAAAATATCCTTTCCTGTTCTCCATGAAAGGTTTTTTTCCTGATTTTTTTCCTTATATTGGAACTGCTATTCTCCCAGGTACTAATCCCTAGAAGTTTAGGGTCAACTTTTCCTCTTCTCTTTCATCACTTACATGCAAGCAATCATCAAAACCTTTTTATTACTTTTTTTGTAAGTACTATGATATTTTTTCTTTTCTTTCTATTCCTTTTGCTCAAATCCTGCTCATATCCATTTCAATTTATCATTAGTTTATTATAATAACTTCCTAACTAGCATATCTATTACCTCTCTCTCTCTCTCTCTCTCTCTCTCTCTCTCTCTCTCTCTCTCTTTCTCTCTCTCTCTCTCCCCCCCATCTCTTTTTCTCTCTCTTAATGTTGCTGCCAAAGTAAACTATTAGAATTCATGCTCCTTACTGCACATTATACCACATCCAAGGTCTCTGTCCTAATATCTGTCACCCTCTAATAAAGATATATTTGATCCCTTTAATATTGTTTTCTTTTTTTTATTTGTCCAACATGAACTCTCTCTAGTTACTCCCTCCTTTTATTTGTCCTTCAAATTCACTTCTCTCATTTGTCTTTGTTCATGCTATTCTTTCCAATTGTGATGCCTTATTTATTCCTATTAATAATCCTAATAATCCTTTGAGGTAAAAACCAAGTGCCATGATCATCACAATTTCTTCTTTTATTCATCCAACTTATGTTACCCTCTTTTTCTCAACTCCTATAATCTTTTTAGTCATCATGATCCAATATACAGTTTATTTATTCTCTGTTTAATATCAGATTATTTGTTTCCATTATTTAATTACAGATATTTTAGGAACAGAGGCATGCTTTATGCTTTTTTGTGTATCTTTTACAGGGCTTAGTATTATGCTGAATACACAGTGAATACTCAGAAAATATTTATAGATCTGTAGAGAAAGCCTTTTTATTCCTTACTTCCCATATTTGTAGCACATATTTTGGACTTTATTGTCAGTCTTGATATTGATAGATTCTAATTCAATTCATTAGTCAACAACTTACTATGTGCAAGTTTTTCTGCAAGATACTGGAAACATGAAGATGAAAAAGAAATAATCTCGGCTCTCCCATGTCTTTCCAAATAGACCAAATTTTCTTTCAGAGCAGGTGTTGAAGCCTGTTGTTTCTCTGTCAGTCTTAAAAGAATGACTGCAGTTATTCTGCAAGTAGTTCTGTATATTATTTCATCTGAATTCTATCTTGAATGTAGACAATGTTTTCTTTTATTATGTGTGATTTAAATTGTCAAAATATTATGTAAGGATCTTTATCTTGGAAAAGCTCTGTATTCCTAACCTAAGTAATTTTTGAGATGCATATGAGACTTTCAATGCAAATGAAAGAAGGTGAAGGAATTTCAGTATTCTCTCAGAAATACTTTTCCTATTAAATAAGTAAGTACTAATCCTTTGGCCAAGAGATTGTCTCTTCAAGTAATACATTTTTAGTGAATCGTTAGTTCAGGGGAGAAAAAATAAATTGCAATTGCTAAATTCTGGGCTTGGAGGACAGCCATTGTGGATTTGGGCAATGTTAGGAAAAACATCTCAGATCAAGGAAAATTTTAAAGCTTTAATGGGCAATGAAAAGGCTCAATTTATAGTGTTTATTACCTACTTATATTGTTAAGTCTTAACTTTCTCATTGATTTTACCATCTCCTACAAATTCCTCAGTCATCAAGTCCCTACTTGAATACATCTGGTGATGGTAAGCTTTGACTTATAAGGTAATCTGCCCAAAGCCCCTAACTTCTGGGAAAAGAATTCATTATTTGATAAAAACTGCTGGGATAATTGGAAATTAGTATGGCAGAAATTAGGCATGGACCCACACTTAACACCATATACCAAGATAAGATCAAAATGGGTCTATGACCTAGGCATAAAGAACGAGACTATAAATAAATTAGAGGAACATAGAATAGTTTATCTCTCAGACTTGTGGAGGAGAAAGAAATTTGTGACCAAAGATGAACTAGAGACCATTACTGATCACAGAATAGAAAATTTCGATTACATCAAATTAAAAAGCTTTTGTACAAATAAAACTAATGCAAACAAGATTAGAAGGGAAGCAACAAACTGGGAAAACAGTTTCACAGTTAAAGGTTCTGATAAAGGCCTCATTTCCAAAATATATAGAGAACTGACTCAAATTTATAAGAAATCAAGCCATTCTCCAATTGATAAATGGTCAAAGGATATGAACAGACAATTTTCAGAGGATGAGATTGAAACTATTACCACTCATATGAAAGAGTGTTCCAAATCATTATTGATCAGAGAAATGCAAATTAAGACAACTCTGAGATACCACTACACACCTGTCAGATTGGCTAAGATGACAGGAAAAAATAATGATGAATGTTGGAGGGGATGCGGGAAAACTGGGACACTAATGCATTGTTGGTGGAGTTGTGAACGAATCCAACCATTCTGGAGAGCAATCTGGAATTATGCCCAAAAAATTATCAAAATGTGCATATCCTTTGATCCAGCAGTGTTTCTATTGGGCTTATATCCCAAAGAAATACTAAAGAAGGGAAAGGGACCTGTATGTGCCAAAATGTTTGTAGCAGCCCTGTTTGTAGTGGCTAGAAACTGGAAAATGAATGGATGCCCATCAATTGGAGAATGGCTGGGTAAATTGTGGTATATGAATGTTATGGAATATTATTGTTCTGTAAGAAATGACCAGCAGGATGAATACAGAGAGGCTTGGAGAGACCTACATGAACTGATGCTAAGTGAAATGAGCAGAACCAGGAGATCATTATACACTTCGACAACGATATTGTATGAGGACATATTTTGATGGAAGTGGATTTCTTTGACAAAGAGACCTGAGTTTCAATTGATAAATGACGGACAAAAGCAGCTACACCCAAAGAAAGAACACTGGGAAACGAATGTGAACTATCTGCATTTTTGTTTTTCTTCCCGGATTATTTATACCTTCTGAATCCAATTCTCCCTACGCAACAAGAGAACTGTTCGGTTCTGCAAACATATATTGTATCTAGGATATACTGCAACATATCCAACATATAAAGGACTGCTTGCCATCTAGGGGAGGGGGTGGAGGGAGGGAGGGGAAAAAAAAATCGGAACAGAAATGAGTGTCAATATAATGTAATTATTAAATAAAAAATTTAAAAAAAAAATGAAAAAAAAATTAAAAAAAAAGAAACAAAAAAAAAAAATAAGGTAATCTGTTCCTCTTTTTTTTTTCAACCTGTGATGGTTAAAAAAAGTATCATTATCCAATCATTTCAGTAATGTGTGACTTTTCACAACCTCATTTGTATTTTTTATCCACAAAGATATTGTAATGGTTTATCTTTTTCAATTCATTTTATAGGTGAGGAAATTAGGTAAACAGTATTATGTGACTTGTATAGTTGTCATAAGTTGTGTGCATCTGAGTAAATATCTGAGGCTAGATTTGAACTCTTGAAGATGAGTCTTCCTCCAGGCCCACATTCTATCTATTGCACCACCAAGTTGACTTCTATTCCACCTAGCTGCCCTCTTGAAAAATAATTTCTTATAATGGGTCTGAAATCTACTACACATCTACCCTTTGGCACTACAATTCTAAGTAAAATCTTGCTTCAAGATCATAATTTATAACTAAACTTCTATTCTGTGTAAGTTATTCTCTTAATATTCCAGTAAAATGTTTTTTGCTTGAGATTAAATAATTTAACTTGTTCTAAAAAGGTAAAGTTTTATGACTCAATTTCCTGCTCAGTGAATCTTGAATTAGTCTTGTCCTCTCTCTTGAAGTCATGAATATATACCTCACAAGGTCATATGAGAACATTGATGTGAGAAAGATTCCTTTCTAGATTCCCACCTCTTCCTAGTTAATGTAATTATCCTTTAACTCACAAATCCTGGTCCCTTTGTATTCCAATAGAAAATCCAGGCCTGTCCCAGCTCCCATCTGAATCTGAGCCAACACCCAAAAGCCCCTAGAGTTAAATTTCCCATTATAAAAGGGACAAGCTGGGACCCCCTCTTTGCAGAGATCCCAAACATGCTAGCCATGTGAGGACCCTTTGTCCAGTGCCCTCCTTATCTCTACCTTCACCTTACTTCCAAACCCAATAATAAACCTTTTTTGTCAATCTAGCTCTCGGGCCATAAATGCCTTTACTGGGGACTCACGCCACTACTAGACCTCATTTACTGCCATAATCCAAGGGGATTGCAGGGGAGCTCTGTTTGACTCCCTGTAACCCAAACCTGCCACTAGACCTCAACTAAACCCTAATTTCATTTAGGTACCCCAAATCTAGACCTCAACAAACATGAGAAGAATTCAATCAGATGGACAGGGAGAAAAATTATCTATTTTCTGCTTAATTTGAAAGAACCCATGTAAATTTCTTAAAGATGAATCACTTTTTTTCGTTCTCACCATGATTGTTGCTAAAGGAGTTGACTAAGTATTCTGTGAAGTACAAAGCTTTACAATTGAAAGGACATAGTCATCTATTATAACCCTCAAAAGTATGCTTCCTCGAACTGTGTATCATCTTGCTTGTCATCAACTAAAAATACTACACTTAGGACAATATTTAAATTAATTTTCATATATGATTTATAATTTGTATGGTTCTTCAAATCCCTTGTACTTTATTTAATCATCCTTCAGATTCTCATTAAATAGGTGAAATAAGGCTACACACATATTTTAAAAATCTTTTTTCATGGCTTTCAACAGCCAAAAAGTTAATTACTGCTCGGGATAATAAAGGAAAAGTTTGTTTGTTTGTTTTTCCCACTCAAACCCCCTCCCATTATCCTAAAAAAAAAGCTCTCCATTATTGTGGTATTTGGTAGAAACTTCCAGATGGAATATTATTCTGGTATAATCTTCAAGAATACAGATTGGTCAGTGGTGAAAAAAGAATGCACTGTTATTCAATATTGTACTAGAAACGTTGGCTTTAACAACAAGAAAAGAAAAAGAAAAGAAAAGAATTAGAATAGGCAATGAGGAAATAAAACTGTTACTCTTTGCAGATGATATAATGATATACTTAGAGAATCCTAGAAAATCATCCAAAAACTTACTTAAAACAATTATATAAAATAAACTCACACAAATCATCAGATGCATTTTTATATTACTGCAAAGCCCATCAGCAAGAAATAGAAAGAGAAATTCTATTTTAAATTACTGTAGATAAAATAAAATACTTGGGGATCTACCAGTAAAGACAAATCTAAGAACTATATGAATTACATTACAAAGTACAATTACAATTACAATTACAATTACAAAACACTTCTCATACAAATAAAGTCAGATCTAAACAATTCAAAAAATATCAATTGCAAAAGCTCAAGAATATCAAGGAACTTAATGGAAAAAAAAATATATGAAGGATGATGTCTTAGCAATATCAAACCTAAAATTATCTTATAAAGCAGCAGTCATCAAAACCATTTGGTATTCTCTAAGAAATGGAATGGTGAGTCAGTGGAATAGATTAGATACACATGACACAATAATTAAAGTCTATAGCAATTTAATATTTGATAAACCCCTAAACTTCAGCTTCTGGAATAAGAACTCATCATTTGACAAAAATTGCTGGGAAACTAGAAAATAATATTCAGAAACTCAGCATACACCTGTGTCTCACATCCCATACCAAAATCAGGTAAAAATGGATACATGACTTGGGCATAAAGGATGATATCATAAACAAATTAACAGAAAATTGGATAATTTGCATATCAGATCTTTGGAGAAGGGAGGCATTTATGACTAAAGAACTAGAGAACATTACAAAAGCCAAATGCACAGCTTTGATTACATTAAATTAAAAAAAAAAAAACTTTTGCACAAACAAAATCAACAGAAACAAGATTAAAAGGAAAGCAAAAATCTTTACAGCCAGTATTTCTGATAAAAATCTCACTTCTAAGATATATAAAGAACTGTGTCAAATTTATAAGAATCCATTCCCCAATAAATAAATTGTCAAATGATATAAACATAATTTTCAGATGATTAAATTAAAAACCATTTATAGTTATATGAAAAATGCTCTAAATCACCATTGATAAGAGAAATGCAAATCAATACAACTCTAAGATACCATCTCACACCTTTCAGATTGGCTAAGATGATAGGAAAAGATAAAGATAAATGTTGCAGGGGATGTGGGAAAATTGGTACACTAATGAATTGTTGGTGGAGTTTTGAAATGATCCAACCATTCTGAAGAGCAATCTGGAATTATGCACATAGGGCTATAAAACTATGTATATATTTTCACCCAGCAATGCCACTATTACTAATTAGTTTCTCAAGAAAATCATAAAGGAGGGTAAAATATCACATTTGCAAAAATGTTTGTAGTGGTTCTTTTTGTGGTAGCAAAGAATTGAATGATGAGTAGATGTCCATCAATTAGGGAATTACTAAACAAATTGTGCTAATTGAAGGAAATGGAATATTATTGTTCTAAAAAAATGATGAACAAGCAGATTTAAAAAAAAAACATGGAAATTACATGAACTGATTCTGAGTGAAACAAGCAGAAACAGAAATGCACTGTACATAATAAGAATGTGTGAAGATCAACCATGAAAGGCTTAATTCTTCTAAGTAATTTCGGTGATGCAAAGTAAACCCAATAAACTTTGTATTTTTTTCTATTAAATTTATTTTAATACACATTACTTTATGAATCACATTGAGAGAGAAAAATCAAGCAAAAATGAGAAACAACAGGAGAGAAAAATAAAATAGAAAAAAGAAGTGAACATAGCACGTGCAGATTTACATTCAGTCTCCTTAGTTCTTCTTCTGTCCAAAGTCTATTGGGATTGCTTAGTTTCATTCAACTTTTCTTTCTAATATTGGTCTTCCCTTAATTCAAAAACTCAGAAAGATTTGCTCCTTTATTTTGGCCTTACCAATTCTTGGAATTTATTTTTAAGATAAAGAAAATCTCTACCACTTTGATCTATCTCTTTAACAGTTTTTTAAAGTTAAATAAATATAATGTAGAATGTTGGGAAGAAAAGTTTTTTTATGAATGATCAGGGATTGCCTTACTACATCTTTCTGGAATAACTTCTTTTAAGAATGATGATTTCATATTAATAGATTTTCTTCCATTTATAAAGCATCAGTATTTAATATATTCAAATTGTAATACCAGCAAAAAAACAAACAAACAAACAAACAAAAAAAGCAATTGCTTTCATGTTACTCTTCATGGGCTCGATATTTAATGTTTGTTAAGATAAGTTTCATGATTTAATGGGAATTCATCATCTGGTTGGTCTGCTACCTTATCATGCTGTCATAGCATTATAATTTGAATCAACAATTAAATTTTCATGGGAATTCTAAGACAAAAAGTGGCTTCAGGAAGGTAGTTCTTTTTTATAGAAATCTGGCTTAAAGTGGATGATATATTTATATATTGTATAGTATGCTTAGACTCAAAAGAAATAAGGTCTTATATATAGAATCTCCCACAGATTTTATTGCAATTTTAAGTTTTATGAAATTTATAGGATTAAAACTGCACCAAAATTTTGTGAAATCTTTTATTTAAAAGGTCAGTTGTTGAATGACCTTTTTGCTATTCCTCAGTGACATTTAATGTAAATAGCACATGTCAAAATTTGGATATCCAGTTAGTAGACTATCACAAGTGAGAGAATGTAAATAAAGGTTCCAAATTTGTTGATAGTTATGTATTTTACAATCCAAATATTTTGAACAAATGCTACATTAGAGAAAAATTCACCTATTTATTATACCTTATATATAATATTGTATTTCATGGCTCCATGATTTTATACTCCTTTTGGCTCAACTCTTTAAAGAATATCTGAAATCCATGTTTCTACTTTGTCTCTTTTTCTCTCTATAGAAGGTATCACTCTACAGTCTGGCTTCTGGCTTTATTCTTCAAGTAAAATCATTGCCTTTACAATTATAAATGATTTCTTAAATCTTTAATTTAATGACCTTTATTCCATCCCTATCCTTCTTGATATCTCTTAATCTCTTTTTATTCTCTTTCTAGCCTACATAACTGATTACTCCTTTACAGTATCCTTTGCCAAATCTTCACCCAGGCCATACTCACTTATTGTAAGTTTTATCTAGAATTCTAGATTCCCTTTTCTCTTTTCCCTCTTATTTTATATTTTATCATCTCCCAAGGTTTCTGTTATCATTTCTGTGCAAATGATTCTCAAAACTACTTTCTCAACCCTAACCTCTCTCTTGACCTCCAGATTCAAATCTTGGGTTTTTTTTTAAATTTTTATAAAGCTTTTTTTTATTTTCCAAGCACATGCATAGATAGTTTTCAATATCCACACTTGAAAAAATTCCCCCACCCTTTCCTCAAATGGCAAACAATCCAATAATTCACAATTTGATAGCCCTTTGGGCACAGTTCCAGATTGCTCTGCAGAATGGTTGAATTAATTCACAACTCTAATGTATTAATGTATTAATTCATTAATACATTACAATACATAATAATTAATACAAATAATTAATTAATTAATTAATTAATACATTAATACAACAATGTATTAATATCTCAGTTTTCCCACATCTCCTCCAACATTCATTATTATCTTTTCCTGTCATTTTAGCCAATCTGAGATGTGTGTAGTGGTACTTCAGAGTTGTCTTAATTTGCATTTTTTATTAGTAGTGATTTAAACATATTTTCATATGACTAGAAATCGTTTTAATTTCTTCATCTTAAAATTGTTTGTTCATATCTGTTAGCCACTGGAAAATGACTTGTATTCTTATAAATTTGAGTCACTTCTCTATATATTTTAGAAATGAGGCCCTTGGATATAAAATTTTTTTCCAGTAAATCAGACACAAATTTTCAACTTAGTATTAGACATCTTAAACTGAATGTCATCCTAGATTCTCAATTTTGTGTGTGTGTTTTTTTAAATTTTTAATTCATTAATTAATTTATTTATTTTGTTATGGGTAATTTTTCAACATTGACCCTTGCAAAACCTTCAGTTCCAAGTTTTCCCCTCCTTTCCCCACCCTCTCCAATACATGTTAAAATATATGTTACATCCAATATACATATATATAGCCATACAGTTATCTTGCTGAACAAGAACAATCGGATCTAGAAAGAAAGAAAAAAAAAAAAAAAAAAAAAAACAGAAACAGAAACAAACCTGAGAAGGAAAACAAAAATGCAAGCAAACAACAACAGAAAGAGTGAAAATGCTATGTTGTGGTCCACACTCAGTTCCCAAGGTCCTCTCCTTGGGTGTAGATGGCTTTCTTCATTATTGAACAATTGGAACTGGTCTGAATCAATTAATTGCTGAATTGATCATTATATAATAGTCTTGTTGTTGCCATGTACAATGATCTCCTCGTTCTGCTTGTTTCACTTAGCATCAGTTCATGTAAATCTCTCCAGGACTTTCTGAAATCATCCTGTTGGTCATTTCTTACAGAACAATATTCTATAACATTCATATATCATAATTTATTCAGCCATTCTCCAATTGATGGGTGTCCACTCAGTTTCCAGTTTCTTGCCAAGATTCCTCACTTTTAACTATTATATCTAAATTTTGTCAACTACTACTAATTTATTCTCATAATATTCCTCAAATACCCTACTTCTTTCCTCTGACTTTGCCACCAACCATGTGCCAGCACTTTATCACCACTCATGTGGTCTACTGCAATAGTCAGATGTTCAGTCTTTCTGATCTCCTTTCTTTCTACTTTCATCCATTCTTCACTTAGCTATCAAATTCATTTTCCTAAAGTGCAACTCTGTCCATGTCACTCCCCTATTCATTAAATTCCAGTGCCTTTTTGTGACCCCCTATTTTGTTTGTAAAATCCTATTTCATATTCAAATCCCTTCATAATCTGTCCTGTCTTTAATTTTTTTCAATTTCTTGACTCTTTTCTTAATGTTCTTTGAATAAACAGTACATCTTCGAATGTCAAAAATTACTCTTGCCATTTTTAGTGACTGGCTCTCCTACATAGAATTCTCTTTTTCTTCTACCACCTGCCTTTTTAAATTTCCTTTAAGTCCCAGCTAAAGTCCCACCTTCCAGAGGAAGTATTTTCTAATCCATGTCACAACTTCTCTCTATTGATTATCTCCAAGCTATACTGCATATATTTAGTTTGTACACAGTTGTTTCAATGTTTTATCTCCCATGAGACCATGAGCTTTTGAGAATAGAGTTGTTCCGATGTCTTTCTTTGTATTCCCAGGACTTAGTAAAATGTCTTGACTGATTGAAATGAATTTCTTTATCACTCTGTTTTTAGTATCTCTACCTCCCCCAAAAAACAAAAACAAAAATAAAGATTTTATCATTTCTACCTACCCTTAGGGTAGTTAACACTATGGATAGAGTACTCAGCCTGAAGTCAGGAAGACTCTTCTTCCTGATTTTAAATTCATCCTCAAGCATCTACTAGCTATGTGACCCTGGACAAGTAACTTAAGGCAATTTACCACAGTTTCCTTATCTGCAGAATAACTTGGAAGAAGAAATGCCAAGCCACTCAAGTATCTTTGCCAAGAAAATGTCAAATAAAATGTCAAATGTCACAGAGTCAGACATAACTAAAAACTGACAAAACACAAACCTACCCTTTAAGTTCAGCTCAAGTTTACTCCTACAACATTTCTCATCTTCTTAAAAACTAATCTCCCCCAATTATTTTGGATTTACTTTTTACCTACTTTTATATATTATTAAAATATACATATCATTTCCTCCAATGAAATGTAAGGTCCTCCAGGAGAGGAGTTGCTTATTTCTGATCTTTATTTCTGATAAAATACTATGTCCCTAACAAAGTATACCTAGCAGGCTTTTCATACAAGCTTATTGATTGATTTAGATATGCTCTTTTTAATTAGAGAACTCATCTCTGGCATTTAATTAACTTACTAATTTCACAGTAAAAAAAAAAACCTTTCATTTATAGAAATGCTTATAAGGCATACTGAAAATGTAAGTAATATACACCAACATCTAAGAATTATAAAGCTGTTGAGAAAACAGTATCAGAAACGTTAATGATATTTACTAAATAACCCCTCCACACTCTCTAGAAATCATTCCAGTTCCAACCTTGAATGAGGAGGTGACAAGGTGGAAAGAAAGTATTTTATCTGGTAGAGCTCTTACCTGACTGCAGAACAAAAGATAATGGTTAATTGCCTGTTGCTTTGACTTGTACTAAGAGGAAAAGAGAGAAATGCTCCTGAATGTCTCCTCTACTTCTCCCTATGCTGGTTGGATCTTTGTATTTAATTATCTTTCCTATTCCTGGATTTTCTATAAAGCTTGTTCATCAGTTGCCTCCAGGAACAGGGGACAAAAATCACACTATTTGCATTTCAATAACTGGGGCTGACGATACAAACATTTTGGACTAGAGTGGTTCTGATCACTTTTAAAATATAAAATCAAGTATGAGTCATTAATTGAATCTGTCAACTAAAAGCCATTTTGTTGAGGAATGAAAATACCCTTACAGCGTTTGGAGGTTTCCAAGTCGGTGTCGCAGGTATTGCAAAAAAATTCACAGTCTTAGTCTCCAAGTTAAGTTGACCACAAAAAGAAAAAAAAAAAAAAAAAAAAAAAAAAAAAACCTTTCATTTATAGAAATGCTTATAAGGCATACTGAAAATGTAAGTAATATACACCAACATCTAAGAATTATAAAGCTGTTGAGAAAACAGTATCAGAAACGTTAATGATATTTATTAAATAACCCCTCCACACTCTCTAGAAATCGTTCCAGTTCCAACCTTGAATGAGGAGGTGACAAGGTGGAAAGAAAGTATTTTATCTGGTAGAGCTCTTACCTGACTGCAGAACAAAAGATAATGGTTAATTGCCTGTTGCTTTGACTTGTACTAAGAGGAAAAGAGAGAAATGCTCCTGAATGTCTCCTCTACTTCTCCCTATGCTGGTTGGATCTTTGTATTTAATTATCTTTCCTATTCCTGGATTTTCTATAAAGCTTGTTCATCAGTTGCCTCCAGGAACAGGGGACAAAAATCACACTATTTGCATTTCAATAACTGGGGCTGACGATACAAACATTTTGGACTAGAGTGGTTCTGATCATTTTTAAAATATAAAATCAAGTATGAGTCATTAATTGAATCTGTCAACTAAAAGCCATTTTGTTGAGGAATGAAAATACCCTTACAGCGTTTGGGGGTTTCCAGGTCGGTGTCGCAGGTATTGCAAAAAAATTCACAGTCTTAGTCTCCAAGTTAAGTTGACCACAAAAAGAAAAAAAAAAAAAAAAAAAAAAAAAGGTTTTATTTTGACACTGAGAATTCTCATTGAGCTAGGTTCCTGATTAGAAATAGCAAAGCACAGAGAGACAGAGCAGTCTTTATCTGTATCACCTAAGGCAAAGGAGTACATGCTAATTCTATGACACCAGGCTAGGTTGTAATCTCGAGATGAATTAAGGGTGGATGGTGGTGGTTTAAGGAGTAATCTCCAGGTGAGTTATCGTAGGTGTTTCCTGAGGCTAGAAAGTAAGGAGTAGTTAGAATCAGGAGAGTATTCTGAGACAAATTCCAAAGCCAGAAGATTCAGGATTTCCTGACCCAGGTTCCCCTACAGATCAGGGGACCAATGAATCCTATTACAACATTTTCAATATTCTGATCATATAACCCAAGATATTCCCTTTTTCAAGATCTGTTTTCCTAGATTCACTAGCACAGTCCCTGCTGACTCTTTTTCTAAAAGAAGTGAGGTTGGGGTGAGGGGAAGATAGAGGACACCACAGAACATTATACTATCTTTTGCAAATATCTTGAAGATAATATTAGAAAATAATTATAACATATAACCCCCTACTGATGTGGGAAAGATTAGTTTCTAGATTCTCATCCCCTCCTAGTGAATGTAATTACCCTTTGACTCACAAATTCTGGTCCCTTTGAATTCCAATAGAAGATCCGGACCTGTCCCAGCCCCACCCCACCCGGATCTGAGCCAACTTTGGGGCTACACCCAAAAGCCCCTCGAGCTAAGTCTCCTATTATAAAAAGTCCACGCTGGGAACCCCTCTTGGCAGAGATTCCAAACATGCTAGCCATGTGAGGACCCTCTGTCCACTGGACCCTTTGTCCAGTGCCTTCCTTATCTCTATCTTCATCTTTCTCCTTACTTCCAAACCCAATAATAAATCTCTTTTATGAATCTAGCTCTCCGGCCAATAAATGCCTTTATTGGGGACTCGCGCTGTTACTGGACCCTATTTACTGCCATATCCTTGTGCCGAATCCAAGGGGGTTGCAGGGGAGCTTCGCTTGACTCCCTGTACCCCAAACCTACCACTAGACCTTAACTAAACCCTAATCTCATTTAGGTACCCCAAAGCTAGACCTCTACACTAGTATATCTAATATGCATTATATATGCATACATGTATTCATATGTTCCCTAAGAATAAGGAATAATTCTAAATTGAAAAGGTCCCCTCTTAATCCTACATCCAAAAGGAATTAACTGCATTAAAAACACTCATTCTGAGCCAAAAATAAATAAATCCTTGACAGGGCTGTCTTTTTAAGCACTTATAGCCGAAGTGACTAACAGTATAATTATAGTCTACTGCTATTAACATTTGCCTGGCGAGAAAATAATAATTTTCTTTAAAGCCACTTTTCCCCTTTCTCTCGAATACACTCTAAATGTAAAAACAATAGACAAATATGAAAATTAAGAAAATTTCTCTTGCTGGGGATCTATGGCATTGTCAGTTTTATTGGTCCTGGGAAGATCTGTTTCAAAGTAGTGATGCAAGTTGGCAGCCCTCCTTTTTCACTAGATCAAGGTCAAGAGTTTTGCAAATGAAGATTGAAAGGAGCAAATCATGCCTTCTAATGCCATCTTCTAAATTAGTGGAAAGCAACCATGATTATTTATTTTGTACTCTGTATGTTGTCATCACCCCCATGCAGCATTAGTGAACTGTCATGGAATTCAACTATTCTACATGAGTGAAAAAGATCAGGATTTCTCCTGTTTTTCAATTTGGCCTCTTGTGACCTTTGTCATAGACTTTTTCCTTTTCAGTATGGTTTATTTTCTTCATTATGCTGCTAGCACTTTCAAATTCACAGGCCATCAAAAGTATGGAGATCCATCGCCATGCTCTATAAAAATGATTCCTTCATCTCCCAGTCACTATGATGCTCTTTGTAGATAACTCCATAATGACAGTTTCCTTACCATATGCATCTTTGAAAAATCTTTTTATCTGGACTAGAATGGGGGAGGGCAAGAACATAATCTTCATAAGCCAGAGAGAATTTTCTCTTGGTAGATACTGTTAAGTGAAAGTGCTTTTGTAGCACTGCAAAGAGGGACCCCAGGGAAAATCCTCTTGGATTTTTCTCCTTCCTTTATAGTTCCGGAGTGCTTTCAACACCTGCAACGCTTTTATTTCTAAGAATCCAGTCTCTCTCTTTTCACTAGTTACTCAGTCTTAGTCCACTATTTCATTGTAAATTATCAATTTGAGCAAATATTGAGGAAAACTTGTTGAGGGGGCTAGGAGTAAGAAAGAGACAAAGAGACAAAAAGAGCAAGAAAATATAATGCAAATATAAGCGCATATTTAATTTACCTTTCAAACAAGAGGGCAAGTTTAATACAGATTGTTGAGGATGGAACGTATATCAAACCTGCAGGAATAAGCATTCATATCTAGAAGATAACACAGGCTTAAATTCTCTAAATTTGCTATGGTGGAAAAAAAAGACAATCCATCATTTTCCATCACAGGGAATACACTGTTACAAAAAGGCAGGTAAATCAATCCAATAAGGTGATGGGAAGACATCCAGATTGAAAACAGCAAAAAAGTATTTAATATTTAATAGCAAGACTATACATCAATGCATATTGAGTGATTCCTGACTTGAATTTTTTTCAACTTACTAAATATTAATATTTATTTTATAGACCTATCTGGAAATGAAAATGAAATCTCATTTCAATGATGCCTAGAGTTCTAAATTATATTTCGCTGCTAATTAGCAAGGGACCAACTTTAATGTTTAGTGCATCAAGAAGAGTGACTATAGGATACTTTCTCTTCCTGTGTACCTTTCCCTAGAATCAGATTCTCAGGAACAAGTCCATACATTAGAAAAATATTCTGAGTTACTTGTCAGTGATATAATTAGATGTGAATTTAGTTATCTTCTCAAAACATTTCCATCCACCTTCAAATTACAAATAAAGAAATTAAGACATAGAGATGTTTGTCCAAGTTAATCTTGGGTTCACAGAGATAAACTCTGATCCAGGTCTTCTTACACTAAGTTTAGTGAGGATCTTAAACATCTTTTCTTATTCCACATGATTTCTAACTCTTTTTCATCTTCACCAAAACTTTCAGTTCCTCCATTTCTCAGGTCTTCCATATGCTGATGCTGCTATTTCAGCTACAATGTAATTTCTTATGTTGATTACTTGCTAAATCAATAGAATTTTACATGCAATTCCTTTGTTCCCTTTTCTTATATTCTTTTTTTTAATGGATTTATTTATTTAACACCTAAATGCAAAATGAGAAAAGAACAATATAGAAAAAGAGGGGAAAAAAGAAAACATTATCATGTGCCCAGAAGAACATCAGAGAATATTCAAAATATATAATGAATTGCTATTTCAAGAAAGCATATAAGATAATAGAAGACCTATTTATAACTGGCCATATTTTCCTTTTAAGTTGCCTTCAGCTAGAAAATGATCTACTCTATCTTTTGGGGTGTTCTGATGCTTTAAAATTTGTTTAGAATTATTATTTAAAGGAATTTGGGACAGTTTGGGGAGAGGTTGGGCAAGTTCCTGCCTTTACTTCACCATCTTAACTGTCCATCTTTTTCTTTACTTATTGTAGGTTTTCTTTTGTTCTTTATTGTTCACTTTTTAATTTATTCTTTTATTCCCCTTTCTTATACCCCACTTCTCCCAAGCAGGCATCAGTTAATAATGGATACACACACACACCTGCATACATACCCACAAACATGCATATATTCACACATACACACATATATGCACATATATATTAATACACATAAATCTAAAACAATATTAATATGATATATAATATATAGATTTTTCTCTTATTTGAATTTTTAAAAGTTTGAGTTTGTCTGAAATCAATGATTACTACCACTACTTTTTTTTCCTAATAAATTGTCTTATCTTATTTTCAATCATACATTGCTAAACTTTGATCTTGCATTATTCCTACATTTGCTTTCTATATTTCTATATATTATAACTAAACCATGTTGACTGAGTACACTATTAATCAATGTTACATAATATTCATAGGGACCTCACTGCAAGAATGAAATTATTTACATTACTATAACTTCCCTCTTCTACTACCTATAACACTGATTCAAAATAATTCTATTTCTCCTCAAGTTTTCCCAGGATCCTTTTTGCCCCTGATTTTTCAAGGTATTTTGCTTCATATTTCACTGAAAAAAATTGAAGTAATTTTCCAAGAGTTCCCCGTTTTCTCTTTATAATCTGATATCTCTCAGATATCCTACCCCACTATTCTGCTTTATTCCTGCCTCACATGATGATGTAGCTTTTCCTTTTATCAACATGAATCCAGTAGCAAATATTCTTGATCCTATCTCCACTCAACTTCTCCAGTAGATACTTCCTTTTATCATCTACCCTTAGTCTAATATTCAATCTCACCCTATATAGTAACTCTTTTTCTGTTGTCTACAAACATAGCCATGTCTTTTTTATCCTTAAAAGAGCACAATGCTACCACACTTATTACTTAACATCATATAGCATTCTTAAGCTTCCTGATAAACACATAGGGAAAAAAATTAGGTTTCCCCCACTTTCTTTATTCTCTTCTATTCTCTCTACAATCTGTTTTCCAATCTCATAATTCGATTGAAATGGCTCTGTCACAAAAGAAAATGAGTTTGGGTTATGCAACTTTGTTCAAATTATTTGTATTATGATCTGCCTTTGATAGTCTATTGTTGCTGTTAAGGACACCATAGCTTCATCTCTTAAAATAACTATGGATCTATTAAGTAGAAAGAGTATGATGCCTTTTAGAGCTAAGGTCAGATATGCTCATGGGTTTAGAATATTTTGACTCTTCCATCAGCCATTAGGAGGCATCCCTTATTCTACCATGAGACATAGTATATATATATATATATATATGTTAGCTTGGGGAGGCTATAAAGAATTTTAATTTTTCTTCATCATAATATAAGATATTTGAAGCTGGAAGAGATCTTGGATGTCATTTAGCTTAATTTCCACATTTTATAAATGAGGAATCTGAAGACAAGATATGTTTAAGGATTCTTTTTCTCCCTGAAGCAATTGGGGTTCAGTGACTTGCCCAGGGTCACACAGCCAGGAAGCATTAAGTGTCTGAGATCAGATTTGAACTCAGGTGTTCCTGACTTCAGGTCTGGTGCTCTATCCACTGTACCACCTAGCTGCCCCTAGGAAGAGATATAAGTGAATTGTCAAAGGATGCAAAAGTAGCCTAGCTAGAATTTAAAGCCAATTATTCTAACTCAAAACTGAATCATTTCTGCACTATACCATGTTGTTTTTATTTTACTTTGGATATTTTTTGAATAAGAACTGGTTAATAACAAAAAAGACATATCAATGTGTATATATTATCAGTACTGGAAAGTATTCTTTTCTCACTATGGACCTGCTATTTGACAATGGACTTTTCCAAATACTTTATAACTGTATTCATAGTTTTGGATCAGAATGTCTATTCTTAGGAGAGTTTGTGAATTACTTCACTTGTCTCTACCTCCCTCTCCTCCTCTCTTTTTACCTCTCTCTGTATCTTTCATTTCTCTCTGTCTCTCTATCTCTGTCTCTGTCTCTGTCTCTCTGTCTCTCTCTCTCCCCCTTTTTCTCTCTCTGTCTCTGTCTCTATCTGTCTCTCTCTTTGTCTCTCTCCTCTCTCTCTGTCTCTCTTTTTCTGTCTCTGTCTCTGTCTCTGTCTCTCTGTCTCTCTGTGTGTATATCTTTCTTCTCCTCTATTTCTCTCTATCTCTTTCTGTCCCCCTGTCTCTCTCCCCCTCTGTTCTCTCTCTGTCTCTGTCTGTCTCTGTCTCTCTCCCCCTCTATTTCTCTCTCTGTTTATTTCTGTATCTGCCTGTCTGTCTTTCTCTGTCTCTCTCCCCCCCTATTTCTCTCTGTGTGTCTATCTCTCTTTCCCTTATTCATATTACATATACACACTCTCATCACTATAAATATTCTAAACATTCCATCTCCAAGCATTTACTAAGCACTTACAATGTGCCAAGCACTGTGATAAACACCAAACACACAAAGAAACATAAAAATATAGTGTTTGCCCTTGATGAGTTAACATTCGAAGAGGGAAGAAAGACAGTATGTTTTCAGGGTAATTGGAAGATAATTTCAAATAAAAGGTATAGTGAAGAGTGACAAGGTATCAGGAAAGACATTTTGCCTTTTATTTGTAGTAAATCCTGAAGAAGGCCAGGAAAAGCTGGAGAGGAGAAATAAAGAATTTTCAAAAATAGAAGATGGTGAGAAATAAGTTATAGAGTCAGAAAATGGAATATCATATGTAAAAAAGATCAAGGAAACCAGAATTGTTGGATTTTAGAATACTTAGAAGCGAGGGAAATATAAGAAAATTGCAAAGATAGAAAGGGGTCAGAATATAAAGAGCTATAAATGCCAAAAGGAATGATTTAGGTTTGATCTTGGAGCTAACAGGGACCCAGTGCAGTTTTTTTGAGTAGAAAGATTATATGATTAGACCTAGGCTTTAAAAAAATTTCTTTTGAAATTGGTGAGCAATGGACTGGGATGAGGAAAGACTTAAGGCAGTCAGACCAACCAACAGGCTATTATAGTAGTTTAGATCTGACATAATTAGGGCCTACAGAATGGCACCTGTATGAAGGGAATGAAAGACATGTATATGAGGTGTTTTAAAGATAGAAATAGCAAGATTTGCACATAGATTGACTGTTAGTGAGATTGTGAATTTGGGTGAATGGGAGGATGGTGATGCTCTCATAAATAACATGAAAATTTAGTTCTGAGATCTTTTTAAATCTATGAGCAGGTTATAGAATCAATCTGGAAAATACAGGGATTAATTTAACTTCCCTGTTATATATAAATGAAGAGGTGAACATGTTTGTCTGTGTTTTCTATTGTGTTCATGATGAGGCCAATTACAAGTATTAAAATAAAAAAAAAAAAGCAAGATTTGGTGCTAAACAAACAGGATACAGGTATTGATTTAGTATTATCTACATTCATAAAATTCCATAGAAGAAATAGCAGCAATGTGTTTAAACTTTTTTCTTACATATTGAGTTTAAATAATTAATTGCCTAAACCAACAAATACAATGATTTTAAGGACATGAATTAAAGGTCTGAAAAACAATAATTCACACGTATCATATCTAGCATCATATTCTAGTTTCTATCAAAAGTAAAGCACTACATTGACATGGAGTTGGGAGGCCTAATTTTCATTAAAGTGTGACCAATCATCTCCCCAAACCAACTGTTAAGGTAATTTTTAGGCATGGTAAATTTTAGTGGATAAAATAGGATACTCCTTTTTTGAAAGGTAGAGCACATATTTTGATATGCATTACATTTTTTATATATTTTGTTTGCTACATTACCATAGTTTTCTCCAGTATGCTTTTCTTTCCCCCTCCCACATCTTATATAGCAACTAGTACTTTTAGGTCAAAAACAAAAGAATAAAAGTCAAAATAACTGATCATGATGTTGAAAAAGTTTGAAAATGTAAAACTTCCCAATATTAATATTCAGTAAAATTTAGATGAAGTCAAAACACCAGGGACCTCAAAGCACAAGCTCAGGTGAACAAAAAATAAATCCTATATATGGGGACATAATACAATAATGTTTTGGGTGGATTCAGGATTTGGGAGAATCCAAAATTCTATGTAACCCTCTCCACTATTCCTGGATAGTTATTGGAGTCATTCTGGATATAGATGACCTTTACTCACATTTTTTTTTTACCCCAGATAATATAATCATTTTTTCCTACAAGTGTCTGAAATTACAGCTTTCAAATACCTAATTTGCTGTTTGCTACCTATGTTACTTGGAGTAAATTACTTTACCCCAGTACCTGGAGACTTCAGTTTCATCCTACAGGAAAAGATAAAATTGCACTATATCATGGGACTTAGAAGTGGAAAAGAAGAGAAAAAATATTTATGTATCATCTACTCTCTGTCAATCATTGTTCTAAACATTTTTTTTACATTATCTCATTTAGTAGATGCTACTGTTATTCCCATTTTACAATGGGAGAAACTAAAGCATAAAAAAGTTGTGTGACTTGTGTTCATACAGCTAGTAAGTATCTTAGGCTGGATTTGAATTCAAGTCTTCTTGTCTTAGGCCCTGCACTCTGTTCGCTGGGTTAAACTTGATTAGAAGTAGCAAACTTGGGACCTGCTCCCCAGTGGGACCCTATCACATTAAAATGTAAATAGGGAAATGATTAACCAAATAAATAACAATATAATACAACAGAAATAATGCAAATTTGTGATTTTCTAAGTCAACATGTTTACCTTCAAGGATCTTTTTCGGTTGGAATTTGAAACCATTGGTCTAAAGTCTAGACCAAGTGAATCATTCTATAAATGGGGAAACCACATATAGCATGGCTAAATAACTTACTTTAAAATCATATATATAAGTATGTGGTAAAGAGAGGATTTGAATTCAGATCCTGTGCCTCTGAAGTCATATATATGTGTGTGTGTATATGTAATTAAATATGTGTGTGTAAATATATATATATGTATATACACATATATATAGTGTGTATGTATAAATGCATAAATGTATATTTAAGTATATATATACAATATATATATGTAAAATATATATAGGTATATGTAATGCATAATAGTGCCTCTTCCAAGATCATTTCTGAAGTTTTTTCTTTTTCTGAATGTCTAATGCTCCTATGCATTTTATTATTTTCACTTTCCTTATCTATAAAATGAGGACAATAATATTCAAACACCTTATCATAGTTGCTAGAAGAGAGCTCTGTAAACATAAAAAGTCCAAATAGATGTGAATTTACTATCAATAGATCAAAGACATTTATCAAGCACTAATAGCAAGGTGCATAGTGCATAGAGTGCCAGACCTGGAGTCAGAAAAACTCATCTTTTTGAGTTCAAATCTGCTCTTAGACATAGCATGATTGTGGGCAAGTCACTTAATCCTGTATACCTTAGCTTCCTCATGTACAAAATGAGCCGGAGAAGAAAATGATAAATCACTCCAATATTTATGTCAAGAAAACCTTAAATAGGGTCATGAACTGACTGAAATGGCTGAAGAACAACAACAAAAGGATTGTGTATATGCCAGGCACTATGTTATTCACTGAAAATAATAAAGGAGGAAAAAACATCCCTGCCCCCAAGGAGCTTATTCTCTAATGGGGAAGAAAACAAAAATATATATAAAATCAAACTATGTGAAGGAAATAATTAACAAAGGATAGAAAGTCCTAGAGTTAAGAGGGAATAAGGAAGACTCCCCATAAAAGATGAGATTTTAGTTGGGATTTAATAATTGGCTTTCATTCATTTCCCCCACCTCCACCCCACCCCCCTACCCCATACACCCAAGTAAAAAATGAATGAAAGAACATTCCAGGTATAACCAGAAAAGACTTTGGTGGTAACTTCACTTCAGTTTCCAAATGTCACAGTTTTCCATTTATTCTAGACTTTTTGAAATAAGAAATTAAAGAAGAAGCTTTTTTCCTCTCTCTCAAAGATAAAGCAATACAGGTTATAAAATGATCATCTGCTCAAGCGGATACCACTTTGATTTAAGTTCCACTCTCTCCAGTGACAGTGCTGGTTCTACTAGTGGCCAGATATCACTTCAGAGGCAAAACGCTAAAAACAGGCCTTTGGTTTTCCTTTGGAAAGTTCAGTCAGCTTACTTTCTCAGCCCTGCTTTTCTGGTCTCTAGAAGAGAGCAAGTCTGATTTCACTGCAGGAGGATTGTGCCTGAAAGACAGTTTTCTTTTACAGACTACTTGCCCTTTACATTATGACCTTGACACACTAGTACTAAGCCTTTATGTCCCAATTAACCAGCCCTATTAGCAGCGAGGTGTCCCTGTCCACAGTACAATTGACACAAAATAAAACATGGAAAAATCTGATTCATGTCAGTGGAAGCAGCAGAGCCAGGAGATGAATTGGATTCCTTTTAGATGAATCTTTTATGGACCAGCAGATATATTCAGAGTTATTTAAAAAGCAGTTAACATTCCATTAGCAACAAACTGTGATCTGTGTCAGCAGTAAGAGACTGTACAGTCATTTATTTTAGTGCAAGAAGTCACTACTGGGAGAAATACAATTATTAAATATCTAGGAGGCAAATAAATATAGAGGCAAAACTAGATCATTTTTCTTCTGGAATTATAAACATTATGTCTTCTGCTTAGCTTCACTCTATCAAAGTCTTCAGTCATTTTACTGTGGTCAGTCACCCCTAGTTCATTACCAGTGAAAGATAATTTTTTTAAATTTCCAAAAGTTTATATTTTCTAGAAAATTCATGACTTTATTCAAAGATTAAAGGGATCAGTAATAGAAGCTATAGCCTAAATAGATTGTTAAAAGATAAACTAGATTACAGGACTCTTTTTATTGCAAAAACCCCTAACTGACCTAGCAATTGGCTATGCTTTCTACCTATAAAGCACATTATAAATTGTTATAGAATGAATCAATAAATGCAAAAAAAAAAAAAAAAAAAGAAAAGAAACAAAGAATAATGAGTGACAAGCTAAAAATCTCTAGGTAACAAATCCTCTGCCCACCCTATCCTCTGCTTCTTTCTTCTTTAGTTTCAGTTACCTAAAGTATATACTTCCTCTTTTGTGGGCCTATACCTATTCTTAGTCAATGAGATTTCAGAATATATGCTGCTAATATTATACAAGGAAAATCCCCAAAGTGATTAGTTACAATCTCAAAGAAGCACTAGTGTGTAAGCCAAGCTACAGGTTGAACTTCATTAAGATAGTGAGTTTAGGAGCTCCCTTTTAAGTCAGGATGAGATTTTTAAAATTTCCCCTATCATCCTAAATATTTTAAATTTAGTTTATCCAATGGTAGATATAGAAAAAATCAAGAATATCATGGAATCCAATCACCTTATTTTACAGAGAAGGAAACTAAGGAGCCAAAGAGTTGATCTCCCTAATATAACTTTTTACATTTTAGGGTGCCAGGAGGTTGGGGAAGAATTTTTTTTTATAATAATTTTATTCCACTAAAATCTCTGATTATTCTAATGATAATTGAAATTCATATAGCAATAAAATTTGGCAAAATGCTTTACACATATTGTCTGATTTGATCCTCACAAAAATATTTGAGGTAAATATTAAAGGTATCATTATTCCAAATTTAAGGAAAAGACTAAGTTGTTGCTTGTCTTTCATCCCGGAAGAAGACTATGACATCAGGAAAGTAATGCCATGACTGCAAATGAATTGGATTTCAGTGAGGGAGGACTGGACAAGGTCACCTTCCTTACTTTCTCCTCAAGAGAGAGATCTGGATCCAGGGACAAGATATAGATCAAGATGACTGGAGATGGTTAGAGAAGCCATGAGAGAAATAAGTCTTTTTAAGCTAAGATCTTCAATAGATTTCTATAATGAAAAAAGTCTTTGAATCAGGATTTGAAACTTCCATAACTTTTTCCAGTACTCTATTCACTAAACCAAACTTCTGTTGAATTCTCGCTTAAGTTCCTCAAGAACAAAGACTTTTTTTCCTCCATTTTTCTGCACTGATATTCACCACATAGCAATATCTGATACATAATACCAGATGATTAACAAATGATAGCTGACTGATTGAGTCTGGTCTCCTCTGGCTGCTCATTTTGGAGTCTTGATTGTTGTCTCTTCTTTCTTCAGGTAAATTTAATTTTTTCCCTGCCTATCTCTTCAACATCCTTGACATAATATGCTTGCAACAGTATATTCTTGAAACAAACCCTCAAGGTTACTGGAAATTGCAGGGCCTTCTATTTTACATTCTTGCACCTGAGCCAGATTTTTCAGAGATCTCTTTCACCAAAGCTTTTAGTCCATTAACCCCTTGGCCACCATTGTACTGGAGATATAAATTGATATTTTTTCAGGGATATTTTTGGCTTGGGAAAAAAAAAAAAAGTTTGCTTGCCATGTGTCCAGCTGTTTACATTCTTATCTGAGTGCATCTCAAGTAGCAGAAAATGTGTGAAAACTGAACTTAAGGATGCAACTATTATACCTTTCTAAATAATTTGGAACTGAGATAAAGGGGAAACAATAAATGATAATTGACTAATTAATTGATTGATCCAGTGACCTGAAATCTGTGCCTGCCAGAGAAATCTGAATTAGGATCAAAGTAAGAAAAATGAAGAACAGGTGTGGATTAGTAAAACAGATAGCACAGATGGGAAATAAAGCTGGTAACAAAAGGTTAACAAGTCAGGTCATAATCAAAAATAGCAAAGGAGAGTGATAGAATAAGGGCCTAGTCTGGTTTGGAAAGCAACACTCTACCTACATAGAGAGTAAATTGTGCCCTGGAACCTGTCTATGACAATTTTGCCTTCTAACAAGGGTCTCAGGGATTTCTGAACAACCAAATTCAGAAGCATAGAAGAAGGCAGCTAGTTCTAGTTACATAAGGATGGAGCAATTCTCCCACAATCAAGAAAAACATTTCAATTCTAGCCTTAGACACTTAGAACTACATGACTCTGGGCAAATCATTTAATCTCTGTATATTTAAGTTTGTTTAAGTGTAAAATGAGAATAATAAGAGCATCACCCTTTTAGTGCTGTCCTGAGGATCAAATGAAACAATATTTGTAACTATTAAAAAACACTTTCCACACAAATAAAGTCAAATCTAATCAATTGGAAAGTATCAAGTGCTCATGAATACACTGAGCGAATATAACAAAAATGACAATATTACCTAAATTAAATCTACTTATTCAGAGTCATATCAAACTCCCAAGAAATTATTTTACATATGTAGAAAAAATAATAACAAAGTTAATCTAGAAGAACAAAAAGTCAAGAATTTCAAGGGCATTAATGGAAAAAAATGCAAATGAAGGTGGTCTAGATGGGTCAGACCTAAAACTATTTTACAAAGAAGGGATCATCAAAATCATTTGGTACTGACTAATAAATAGAGTAGTTGATCAGTGGAATAGGCTAGGTTCACAGTGCAAATAGTCAATGACTATAGTAATCTAGTGTGTGACAAAAACAAAGGTCTCAGCTTTTGGGATAAGAACTCACTATTAAAAAAAAATAAAAAAACTGCTGGGAAATTTGGAAACTAGTGTGGCAGAAACTAGGCATTGAACCACACCTAACACTAATAATGTATAATTAGATTCATGATTTAGACATAGTGGTATTATAAGCAAATTAGAAGAACAAAGGATAGCTTACCTTTCAGTTCATTGGAAAAAGAAGGAATTTATGGCCAAAGAAGAACTGGAGTTCATTATTGAAAACAAAATAGATAATTTTGATTATATGAAGTTTAAAAGTTTTTGTGCAAACAAAACTAATGCAGACAAGATCAGAAGGTGAACCAGGAATAACTAGGAAATAAACTAGGAAAACATTTTTATTTTCAAGGGTTCTGATAAAGTCTTCATTTCTAACATATATAGAAAATTGACTCAAATTTACAAGAATTCAAGCCATTCTCCAATTGATAAATTTGGTCAAAGGGTATGAACAGACAATATGAAAAGATGCTATAAATCAGTATTGATTAGAGAAATGCAGATTAATACAACTCTGAGATACCACTACACAGCTCTCAGACTGGCTAAGATGACAGGAAAAGATAATGATGAATGTTAGACGGGATGTGGGAAAACTGGAACACTAATAATTGTTGGTGGAGTTGTGAAGTGATCCAACCATTCTGGAGAGCAATATAGAACTATGCCCAAAAGGCTATCAAACTGTGCATACCCTTTGATCCAGCAGTGTTTCTACTGGATTTATATCCCAAAGAAATCATAGAAATCATAAATGAGGGAAAGGGACCCACATGTGCAAAAATGTTTGTGGCAGGTCTCTTTGTAGTGGCTAGAAACTGGAAACTGAATAGATGCCCATCAGTTGGAGAATGGATGAATAAGTTATGGTATAGAAATAGTATTGTTCTATAAAGGCCTGGAGAGACTTACATGAACTGATGCTAAGTGAAATGAGCAGGAACAGGAGATCATGGTACATGGCAACAGCAAGGTTATACGATGATCTTCTGGAGAGCAATCTGGAATTATGCCCAAAAAGTTATCAAACTGTGCATACCCTTTGATCCAGCAGTGTTTTTATTGGGCTTATATCCCAAAGAAATACTAAAGAAGGGAAAGGGACCTGTATGTGCCAAAATGTTTGTGACAGCCCTGTTTGTAGTGGCTAGAAACTGGAAATTGAATGGATGCCCATCAATTGGAGAATGGCTGGGTAAATTGTGGTATATGAATGTTATGGAATATTATTGTTCTGTAAGAAATGACCAGCAGGATGAATACAGAGAGGACTGGCGAGACTTACATGAACTGATGCTAAGTGAAATGAGAAGAACCAGGAGATCATTATACACTTCAACAACGATATTGTATGAGGATGTATTCTGATGGAAGTGGATTTCTTTGACAAAGAAACCTACCTGAATTTCAATTGATTAAGGATGGACAGAAGCAGCTACACCCAAAGAAAGAATACTGGGAAACGAATGTGAACTATCTGCATTTTTGTTTTTCTTCCCGGGTTATTTTTACCTTCTGAATCCAATTCTCCCTGTGCAACAAGAGAACTATTCGGTTCTGCAAACATATATTGTATCTAGGATATACTGCAACATATCTAACATATACAGGACTGCTTGCCATCTAGGGGAGGGGGTGGAGGGAGGGAGGGGAAAAATCAGAACAGAAACAAGTGCAAGGGATAATGTTGTAAAAAAAAAAATTACCCTGGCATGGATTCTGTCAATATAAAGTTATTATTAAATAAAATAAAATTATATATATATATAAAATTATACGATGATCAGTTCTGATGGATATGGCACTTCTCAACAATGAGACAATTCAGGCCAGTTCCTATGATCTTGCAATGAAGAGAACCACCAGAAAGAGGCCTGTGGGAACTGAGTGTGGATCAAAACATAGCATTTGAACTGTTTTCGTTGTTGTTTGCTTGCATTTTATTTTTTTATTATTTTTTTTCTTTTTGATCTTTCCAGCAAGATAACTGTATAAAGATGTATGCATATATTGGATTTAACATATTTTTACCATGTTTAACATATATTGGATTGCTTGTCATCTGGGGAAGAGAATGAGGGGAAGGGTGGGAAATGGAACACAAAGTTTTATAAGGCTCAGTGTTGAAAAATTATACATGCATATGTTTTAAAAATAAAAAAAAATTAATAAAAAATTCTAAAAACAAAAAAGAATAGAAATCCAGAGGAGGGTCTTATTACTCTCAAATTAAAATAAATATAAACTTTTAAAAACTATAAATTCATAGTTTTTGCTTAAAAATTGTAAAAAAAAAAAAAAAAGAATATAGAGAAAAACTTAATAAACAAAAGTAATCTTTCAGTAAAAGAAGCACAAAAAGTTCACTGAAAAAAGGCACTCCTTTAAAGGAGAACTGAACAATTGGAAAAAGACATAAGAAAGAGGAATTCACTGTGGAGAGATAGAAAGAAGTAGAATGGGAAATTATTTTCACATAAAAGTGGCAAAAAAGGGAGGGAGACAGAGACAGACAGACAGAGACAGAAAGAACCAGAACTCAAAAATTTTAGAAACCAATGTAATTTTTTTGTTTGAATATAATTGAGGAAAATATAAAATAGATAAAACCAAAAAAAAAAAAAGAGAAAGAGAAAGAGGAGATAATGGGATGGAGGAAATATATAATAATAACTATGAATGGGAATGGGATAAGCTACACCATAAACTAGAAAGAAGCAAATGGCTGAATGGCTTAGAAACCAGAATCCAAGACTAAGTTATTTACAAGAAATACTCTTTTTTTTTTACTTTTTTTATTTTTTACATCTTTTTTTTATTTTCAAAACATATGCATGGATAATTTTTCAACATTGATCCTTGCAAACCTCCTTTCTCTCCACTCCCTCCCCTAGATGGCAAATAATCTATGTTAAACATTTTAAAATATATTAAATCCAATATATGTATACAAATTTATACAATTATCATGCTGCACAGATCAAAAAGGGGAAAAAATGAGAAAGAAAGCAAAATGCAAGCAAAGAACAAAAAGAATGACAATGCTATATTTTGATCCACCCTCATTTCCCACAGTCCTCTCTCTGGATGTAGAGGGCTCTCTTCATTACAAGATCATTGGAACTGGTCTCAATCATCTTATTGTTGGAAAGAGCTATGCCCATTAGAATTGATCTTAATACAGTCACAGTGTTGCTATGTACAATGAATTTCTGCTTCTGCTCATTTCACTTAGCGTCAGTTCATGCCAGTCTCTCCAGACCTCTCTGAAATCATCCTACTGATCATTTCATCTAGAACAATACTATCCCATAATATTCATATACCATAATATATTCAGCCATTCTCCAAATGATGAGCATCCATTTAGTTTCCAGTTTCTTGACACTACAAAAATGACTGCCACAAACATTTTTGCACATGTGGGACCCTTTTTCTCCTTTATGATCTCTTAGAAATATAAACCCAGTAGCGACACTGCTGGAACAAAGCATATACCCATTTGGGCATAGTTCCAAATTGCTCTTCAGAATGGTTGATCCCAATTTTCCCACATCCCCTCCAACATTCGTCATTATCTTTTCCTATCATCTTAGCTAATCTGAGAGGTGTTTAGGGTTACCCCACAGTTGTCTTAATTTGAATTTCTTTGATCAGTAGTGATTTACAGCTCCTTTTAATATGACTAAAAATAATTTTAATTTCATCTGAAAATTGTTTGTTCATAACCTTTAATCATTTATCAATTGGATAATGGCTTGAATTCTTATAAATTTGAGTCTATTCTCCATATATTTTAGAAATGAGACCTTTATCAGAACCCTTGAAAGTAACAATTTCTCCCAGTTTAATTGTTTCCCATCTAATCTTTTATGTATTGGTTTTGTTTGTACAAAAACTTTTTAACTTAATATAATCAAAATTATACATTTTTTTGATTCGACAATGCTCTTCTTTTGGCACAAATTCCTTCTTTCTCCACAAATCTGAGAGGTAAGCTATCCTTTGTTCTTCTAATTTGCTTATAATATGACTCTTTATGTCTAAATCACGAACCTATTTTGATCTTATCTTTATATAATAGAGTATTAGGTTTGGGCAGCCTCTTCCCTTGCCCAATTGAAATAGATCTTTTCTCAAGTTTTATCAAAGTATTTTTTTTCTGGAAATTTATTATACTCTAAATATTTATGGGTTCTGTCGCTCCAAAACCAATTCAGAGGCTTGATCTAGTGTTGATCTGAGGGACACTAGGAGGAGCTTAGATAGAGATGTGTCTATTCTCCACCATCTTGCTTCCCCTTCCCCCCCCCCCCCCCAGCAAAATACTCTTGAAACAAAAAGACATTCACAGAATTAAAATAAAGTTTTGAAGCAAGAATTTTTTGTGCTCCAACTAAAGTAAACAAGGCAGAGGTAGCAATCATGGTATCATACAAAGGAAAAGCAAAATTATACCTACTTGGCAAAGATCATCAGAAAAACATATTCCACTAAAATAAAACATAAACAAGTAATACCAAAAATTTAGAGCAAATTTCTCTTTAAAAGGCCTCATTGCTCAAATACATACTGTGAAATTCATTTGTCAATTGAGAAATGCTCAAAGGATATAAATAAGAAGTTTCAGAAGATAAAATCAAAGCTACCTATAGTCAATAGATTTTAAAATGTTTAGAAGAAGGTAGACAGCGCAGCAGATAAAGAATTGGCCCTACAGATAGAAGGACCTGAATTCAAATCTTACCTCAGGCTTTTACTAGCTATGTAAATCTTGGCAAGTCACTAAACCAGTGGCCTACCAAAAAAAAAAAAAAATACATCAGTATTGGTTAGGGAAATAAAAATTAAAGCAACTCTAAGGTACAACTATCAGAAATGAGGGAATGATGGGTGGAAATAGGTACACAAATGGTTTGCTGGTGGGATTGTGAACCTATGCAAATATTATTCAAAACACTTTGGAATTAGACCCAAAGATCTATAAAATGCTTCATAAATCTTTGACCCAGCAATACTGCTACTATTTGAGATACTAGAGGTGTTCAAATAAATTTAATTCCTCTACTCCTTTTTCTCCCTTCCCAGGACAGCAAGCAATCTGATGTAGATTAAACATGCAATTCTAATTTCCATATTTGTCTTGCTGAGCAGCTTTTTTAAAGACCACACTGTTCACCTCCTAATGTGAGAAAAGGGTTAAAAATGTCTACTTCATCTAATGTAACTTTGGTCTGCCTACTATGCCAAGCAGAAATCTCATCATGTGGTCAAAACAATAATTTAAAGAAAAAACTACAAAAACTTTTGCAAAGATTATTTCACTCACCATTGGCACATGAAATAAACACATGCTTATGGACATCTAAAAATCCAGTGGACCTGAAAAATGAATGGTTCTTGTTGTGAGAAAATTCAGCAGGTATCACACCCAAATAACAGCCTTGAGCAAAGTAAGGCTGGCAGATAAAGTCAGAGCTAAATATATGTTTTTCTGGAGTGACTTCATTTAAGAAGACTGCTGTGAAGTTGGTGAAGCTTTGGAATCAAACTAATCTAGTCAACTAACAAAAGGAGTGAACAGGCCTGTGACACTGTGATTAGCACTAGCAAAAAAGTGCAATATCATAATCATTAGTGAATATGCTCCCACCATAACAATTCTGATAAGGTCAAAGAGAAAAATTTCATGAACACCTAGAATGGAAAACTACTTGAAGGAAGACCTCAGTGTGTCAAAAGAGCACAAGCTTGTAATTCTGAATAATTCAGAGTAGGTACAGACTATCAAACATGGCAGGGAATCCTTGGGAGGAATGGAGTTGGAAATAAAAATAGCAATGTTCCCTTGTTACTAAAGACATTCTATATCTCAAAACCTTCTCATCACCTATATTGATTTCCATTTGCCTAACCTAATAATACACATCATGGATGTCCGTTAGCAGAAAACAAGTACATTTAATAGATTCTTTCATTGTGAGAAGAGAAGGATAATATAAGAGGCTAGCAAAGGTGATGTGGGCCACAATTATCCTCTCCAAAATAAACATTTTGATTCAACAAAAATGGAAACCTCAAGACAAGGTAACTACCAGAAGACTTAATATTAACAGATTATCAGATATAGTTTATAGTTTGTTAATAACTTGTAAGGAAAGCTCAACTAACAA
The DNA here is from genome assembly GCF_016432865.1 of Antechinus flavipes. Taxonomy (NCBI): domain Eukaryota; kingdom Metazoa; phylum Chordata; class Mammalia; order Dasyuromorphia; family Dasyuridae; genus Antechinus; species Antechinus flavipes. The sequence continues at coordinate 267,356,550 of NC_067400.1, read as the reverse complement.
ATGCTTGGCAATAATGGAGCAGAAGAAGAATGGACAACTTTGAAAGATTTGGTAAATAGTCTGTGTCTACTCATTTGGGCCAGATCATTTGCAAACATCAAATATAGTGGAAAACTTAAGATGCTACTAAACAAAAAATATGAGAATTCCACAAGGCTTATTAGCATTTGTTTCCAAAACAGCAACATTTAACTCCATGAAACATAATATGCAATAGCAACAACAAAATTATGCAATGAAGGATGTGTTTTTTTTTTTTTTCCACAATGAGTTGATTCAGGCGAATTCCAATAAACTTTTGATGGAAAGAGCTATCTGCATCCAGAAAGAGGACTATCAGGACTGAATGTGGATCACAATATAGTATTTTCATCTTTTTGTTTGCTTTTTGTTTTCTTTCTCATTTTTTTGATATTTTCTTTCTCATTTTCTTTTTGATATGATTTTCCTTGCATAGCATGATAATTGTTGAAATATGTATAGAAGAATTGCATGTTTATCATACATTGGATTACTTGTATAGGGAAGGGGGAAGAGGAATGGAGAAAGCAAAAGAATGGAACACAAGGTTTTGCAAGGGTAAATGGTGAAAAACATCTTTGCATACATTTTGAAAATAAAAAGTTATTATTTAAAAAAAAACCAAAAGCCTAAAAAATTAAGACAACTCTGAGGTACCATTACACACCTCTCATCCTAGCTAAGGTGACAGGAAAAGATAATGATAAATGTTGTAAAGGATGTGGGAAACTGGGACTTTAATACATTGTTGGTGAAGTTGTGAACTGATCAAACCATTCTGGACAACAATTTCGAACTATGCCCAAAGGACTATCAAAGTGTGCTTACCTTTTGATCTAGCAGTATCTCTATTGGGACTATATCCCAAAGATAAAAAATGGAAAAGGACCCACATGTGCAAAAATGTTTGTGGCAGCCCTTTTTGTACTAGCAAGAAATTGGAAATTGAGTGGATGACCATAAGTTGGAAATGGACTGAATGAGTAATGATATGTGAATGTAATGGGAAAATATTGTTCTATAGGAAATGATGAGCAGGATGATTTCAGAAAGTCTTGGAGATACTTGCATGAACTGATATTAAGTATAGTGAGTAGAAGCAAAAAAACAATGTACACAGTGACAAGAAAATTATTCAACAATGAGATGATTCAGATCAGTTTCAAGAGACTCATGATGGAGAAAGCCATCTGCAAACAGAGAGAGGATTTGGGGAACTTAATATGGATTACAACATAGTGTCTTCACCTTTTGTTGTTCTTTGCTTGCTTGTTTTGTTTCTTTTTCATCTTTTCCCTTTTTGATCTGATTTTTATTGTGCAAAATGATAAATGGGGAAATATATTTAGAAGTATTGTACACGTTTATTCTATATTGAATTACTGTCATCTAGGAAAGGGGTGAAAAGGGGAGAAAGGATGAAAAATTTGGAAGATAAGGTTTTGCAAAGATAAATGTTGAAAATTACCTGTGCATGTATTTTGAAAAATAAAAAGCTATTATTATAAAAATAAAATTTAAAAAACTAAAAACTAAAAAGTAAAATGCAAACAAAGTTTAGAGTCAAGGTTATTGGCTCAATAGGAAGAAAGATAAAAATCAGTTATATGCTTATAGTGACAATCCAAAATGCTTTTATGGTGCCCTAAAGGCTCTTTGGGGCCAAAAATCTATGGTACATCTCAACTAGTCAGTGTTAATGGAGCCACATTGATTAGTAATAAAGACATAATCTTGAAGAGATGGTTAACACACATGCATAGTGCTCTCAACAGATCATAATCAATCAATGCTGAAGCTAATCACTGTTTACTTCATGTTAAAGTCAATCCCTCTCTAGTCAAGTTTCAAACTGAAGAAGAGGTTTTCAATGTTATGGTGACAAAACAATTGTGATTTTATCTCAATGGATATTTACAAGCAGGAGGTTGAGAGCTCATAAAAAAAGCTGACAGAAAATTTATATGTTGTATGACAAGAGGAAGTTATCCCCAAGTAACTCAAGGATGCTTCCATTGTCCATCTCTGTAAATGAAAGAGAAATATATGATCCTATGACAATCATGGAGGAAGTGTTCCTCTCTCTTAGTCAGTGATGGCAAGATATTTGCCAAAGTCTTCCTCAATTGATTAATCCTTCACCTGGAAGAAGGTTATTTACCCTAAAGTCAGAGTTGCTTCAGAAGTACGTGAGAACAATTGATCTGATGTTTGCTCCCAAAAAAATCCAAGAGGAATTCTAGAAACAGGACAGAAATCTGTATGCAACTTTTGTTAATTTCACCAAGGTTTTTGATACTTTTAGTTGTTGGGGTTTGTGGAAAATCATAATAAATTTTGCTTTTCTGGAGAAGTTCATCACTATTATACACCAGTCCCATAATTGCATGTTTGCATAGATTCTGGATAGTGGATGTTGCACTCACACTTTCCTTGTTACCAATGGAGTAAATCAGGGTTATGAGCTTGTTCCTATGCTTTTTTAGCATGATGGATACATGGTTTAGACATAAAAGGTGACAGCAAAAATAAATTAGGGGAACATGGAATATATTATCTGTCAGATCTATGAGTGAAGGAAAAATTTATTACAAACAAAAGGTAGAGAGCATTACAGGATGTAAAGTGGATAATTTTGATTGCATTAAACTTAAAAGGTTTTTTTTTCTCTCAAACAAAACTAAATACTGTTAAGATTAGAAGAGAAGTAGAAAATTGGTGGAAATTTTTAGAAGTTTCTCTGATAAAAGGCTTTATTTGTCAAAATATTGAGAAATAAGTGAACTTTATAAAAAATATGCTAATTTCCCAGTTGATAATTGATCAAAAAAGGGTAGTTTTCAGAAGAAGAAAGCAAAGCTATTTATAATCACATGAAAAATACCCTAAATCACTACTAATTAGAGAAATATAAATTAAAATAATTCTTAGGTACCACCTCATACCTATCAGAAATGACAAAAACTGAAGGGGAAGTGAAGAAAATAGATATACTAATGAATTGCTGGTGGAATAGTGAACTAATTCAACTGTTCTGGAGAAAATTTTGGAATTATTCCCAAAGCACTATATATCATTTTACCCAGCAATACCATCACTCAGTCTTTACTCCAAGGAGATCAAAGAAAGAGGAAATGGATCTATATGAGAAAATTTTTCTATTGCTCCTTTTTTTGTCATGGCAAAGATTTGAAAACTGAAGTGATACTCATCAATTTGGGAATAACTGAACAAGTTGTAGAATATGATTGTGATAGAATACTACTATGTTATAAAAATTACTGGAGGACAGAGTATTTAAACAGGAAAAATTATATAAACTGTTGTGAAGAGAAATGGGAAGAATTGGAAGATTATTATGCACAGTGTCATTAATTTAGCTCCTCTCTTCTATGTAATGATCCAAGACTATTCCAAAAGTTATTTAAAAATTTAAATTAAAAAAAAAATGTTATCTATCACCAGGGAGAGAACAAGAGTACAAATAGAAGTATATAGTTTTCTTTTTTTCTTTTTGCTTTTTATAAAATATTGCTATTATGGAAATATGTCCAGAAAGAGAACTATGGAAATTGAAGGCAAATCAACACATGCTATAGTCTTTTTTTTTTCTCTTATGATTTTTCCCTTTTATTCTGATTTTTCTCTCCCAATATGATTCATAAAAAATTCAAAAAAAAACCATTTAAAAAGTTAATATACATGTATAATCAGAAAAAAAGCAGCAAAAAATTAGAGGTAGTAGAGGAAAGACACTAGCCTTAAGAGAAATCAAAAAAGACATCATGCAGAAGATGAGACAAGCTGAAACTTGGAAGAAACTAAGGAAATTAGGAGGCAGAGAAGAAAAGACAGTCCTTGCCATAGATGAGCCAGTGAAAATGCCCAGAGCTGGCAAATGTTCAAAGAAGAAGGAGGACAGTATCACTGGAACCCAGAAGATGAGGATTGAGTATTAGTAAATATTAGTAAATAATAATAGTATTAGTATTACTAAATAGTAAATATTTAATACTAATAAATAGTAAAATATTTTTTTAAAAAACTGAGAAGGCAACAGAAGTCTAGGTTATGAAAGATTTTAAAAGTCAGAGAATTTTATATTTGATCCTAGTAATGACAGGAAGCCACCAGAATTGAATGAATGAGGTTTTACATGGTTTTAAGTAAAATTTATTTTGGGCACAATAAGTAGAAGACTTGTGGCAAAAAGGCCAAACAATAGGCCATTTAAAAAGTCCAGTCATGAGGTGATGAAGACCCTTATCAGCATGGTGGTAATGTCAGAGAAAAGAAGGGACCACATGTCAAATCTGTTACAAAGGTAAAAGCAACAGGATTTAGCAATTTATTAAATATGGAAGGTGAAAGACAATTAAGGTGGCAACTCAGGATGATTAGGAGGATGACAATCCCTCAACAATAATAGCAAAATTTGGAAGGTAGAAGGAGTTGGGGAAGATACTTAATTCTTGTTTGGACATGTTGGATTTAAAAATCTCTAAGGAATATACCACTCAAATTAATTAATAGCCAGTTGGAGATGAGACATTAGGAAAGAGTTTTGGGCTAAAAAAATAAAACTGAGAATTATCTCTATAGGCAAAATGATGGAAAGGAATTCCAATTCTTAATGTATATGTGACTTATTCTGCTTTTTTAAATTGCAAAATTTTTAAAAGCTAATTTATTTTTAAATATGATATTATGATCATATGATATGATCAACTATAATAGATTTTGCTTTTTTTTCAGCAATATAGTAATCTAAGAAAATTCTAAAAGACTCATGATGAAAAATGCTATTTATATCCAGTGAAAGAACTATAAAGTCTGAATGCAGATGAAAGCAGGCTATTTTAATTTTTTCTTTTGTTTTTTCATTCTCATGTTTTTCCCTTATTGTTCTGACTTTTCTTTCACAGCATGACTAATGTGGAAATATCAGATTGCTTATTGTCTTGGTGATGGTGGAGAGTTGAGTAGGGTGAAAAATTTGGAACTTAAAATCTTACGGCATTGAATGGTAAAAACTATCTTTATATGTAATTAGGAAAAAAATACTATTAAATGCAAAAAAAAATTGTTTTTAAAATTTTTTAAATTAGATAAGCTTAAATACTTCATTTGGATAATATTAACAATGAAATTATAAATCCTAGTCTCAAAGGAAGCAAAGTATTTAAGTAACTAAGATAGAAAAATCAAAGATATTCTATGAATATAAAGTGATGTGGGAAGGACACATCTTAGATTGAAGACAGAATATGAAGAGCTTTGAATACCAAGCTGTTGCTGTTTTTCTTAACTTAAAAACAAAATAAAAACTTCCACTTATCTTTAACTAAAAGAGGCATCATGATTTGTCAAATGGATTGCTAGATTTAGAATAAGGAAGGCATTCATTTAAATACTCCAGCTGACAATAACTATGAGATCAAAGAAAAATCAGTTACATTCTCTAAGTCTCAGACAATTTTTAAAAAGTTTTGACCTTGATTTATCTTAAAAAGATTTGCTGAATTCAAAAAAATCTTTAGTTTTCCTTACTTGTGGAACAACTTCTGAAACAGATGAAAAATACTTATTATGACTATTTAAATTATAAGATTTATAAATAAAAAGTTCTTCCTCCCCAACCAAAATAAACAAAACAAAACAGGGGAATTTTCATCATTCAATAAAACTGCCGATCCTGACAAATTAGAATTCATACTTCAGCTATTTGTGTGCAATATGAGCATAAAACTCTGTGAAAGTTAATCTAGATTGGGAAAAATGCTTATGTTTCTAGGACCCAAAACACTTTCAAACACTTAAATCTCCCTTCTGTCATTTAAGATTTGTTTCATAGGATTGTTGGGAAACTAATGAAAGTGTCTAGAGGAATACAGAATGCAATCTGAAATGTGATGTATCATATTTTATGGAAAGGGGTTATTTATCATGCCTTTAAAGGAAATAGGGAACTTAAAACTAGGCCTTCTAAAATGATTTATCATCCACTTCCAGATGCATTTGGGGCATCTTCTCAACCCAAGCAATTCTATGAGCATTTTTATAAAGTGCGAATCTGGTATTTTCACATCTGTCCTGAGGCAGAGATATAGAAATAGAAATGAAATATGAAAAAAATAAACATTTTTCAGGACTTTTGTTTTTGAAATGAAAGTGGAAATGACTAATATGTACTTCTGTGACATATATAAAAATAATCTACAAGGTGAATTCCAAAGCCATTATTTTCACCGTCTTAGGGAACATTGTTCATGAAAAGAAGCTTGTAATTTATTCTGGAAAGATTTCATTTTTGGTAATATAAACAGCCCTTGGCATCATGGGATTGGTGGAAATGCCTAATAGGATAATATCCATAAAAACAGTTTGTTACCATTATTACTGATATTATTATTACTATTATTTTATAGCACAGCACATAGGCCAGCTGGTTTTCTCTGTTATCTTTATCGTGATTGTTCTTGCCTTTTACTAGGTAAAAAATAAAGAAGTAGCCATGGCTTGGCTCTTTCCTTGTGCTAGTAAGTAAGTTAGCTACTTCATTGATTGTGTGCTGGGTTTGTCCTTATTGTCCTGGGTAATTAAATTTTTCTCGAAGTACTAAGCACATTTTGGTGGGTGTTAGGATTGGAGAGCAAGAAAGTGCTTAGTGTTGTACCTGCAAATTCCTTGATGTGAAGAATTTCCAAGGTTGGAAGTTTGCTCCATTCATATGGATTAATAATTTTGTTTCTTTTGCAATTTATAGTATTAGAGGGTCTCTGTTAAGCTACTTGCTTCTGGGACTTTTAACACTTGCAGTCTCTCTGCCTGCTGTGTCATACTGCCTCTCATTCACACATCTTATAAAGTATAAGATAGACAGACAGATAGACAGACAGGTAGACAGATAGATAGACAGACACTCTATGTAGCTTCAAAGACTCTATATGAAGTAAGAGATTCCAATCTCTCCAGTCATTTCAGTCCTACTCTTTGTGATCCTTCTTTTTCCTTTTCTTCTCCAAGATACTAGACTTGTTTAACATTTCCTTCTCAAGCTCATATCACATATGGGGAAATTGAGGCAAATATTACATGACTTGTCCAGAGGTTATGCAAGTAGTAAGAATTCAGGTAGATGAGTTCTCCTGAATCCAAACTCAGTGCTGTATCTACTGTACCACCTACCTGACAAAATGAGAGTTAAGTGAATGGAAGCCACAGAGAATACTTTTTATAGGACTTTGTCACTGAAAGGGGGAAGAGCTACTGGACAAAATTTATGACAAGTGAAAATTTCTGATGAATGGGATGCTTGTTTGTAGTCAGCAGAGGAAGAGTCAGAGGATAGATTTAAGTAGAACAACATATAATCAAAAGAGCCAAAGGGATGAAGGAACAAGAACTTTTTTCACAAAAACTCCACACTATGTAGTAGTTTGTTTATTTTTAAATCAACTCTTTATTGGGGGGAAATTCATATTCACCTCTTCATTCTGGTTTATAAAATGTCAGGGGAAAAATAGTTAGACATCATTAAGACTAGTCAGGTTATTTCAGGGATCTGAAGAATTTTTGTTAAAATATTTTTGTTCAGAGTAATCCTTTAAAGAATTCAGCAAGTCATTCTTTTCTTTTTACCTTGAAGTGGCAAAGGCCTCAATAAATGGAACAAATTAATCTTTAAATCAAATCCTAGATCACTAAGAGGGGGGAAAGGCAAGAAATGTGTTATAACCACATACTTACTGAAAGTCTTTCTGGTTTATCTTCAAATATTATGCTTGCCAAACTACAAATACTATATTTTAATTTTTTTCCAAGGCTAGAGCAGGGGATAGAATTGGCTTGTCTGAAGAATTTTAATAGCATCCATCATTAGAGAAAGCCAAGGTAAAGACATCTGTAGGAGAAATTAACTACAACACAACCCTATATCTTCTTAGCAACCATCCAATGGTAGGAAATGAGACATTTTAAGGTCATGACTCTTCAATGTGTTTTTCTGAGTCTAAGCAGTAAACAAGTCCATATTACATAAACAGGCATTTTCTGAGTGTTGATAATTCATTAGACATTGCATAAAATATAATTAGATAAGGTATATGACAACTTGGAGTCTACAATTTGCAAGAAGAAAATAAACATAAGTGAAATATGGATAAAAAAACTACATAATTTCCACATTTGTTGTCACTGCTGTTGTTTTCATGATTCTGTAATCCACATCCACAAGAAATACAAATAATAATAATGAGTTGATGAATTTTAAATAAAAAACAACAAGATGTCTCCATTTCATGGGAAATACCAAGCAATTTTAAAAAATTAAAACCACAATTTAATTACATGTTAGTTATGTTCATTTATCTACAGCAAGAAATCTCAAGTTTTGTAATAAAAAGAACAAACCACTTAGAGGAATATCTTTGAAAAGCTGATCAAGAACTGATATTCGTAAGAACTTGTTATCTAAGAAGTAAATTTATCATTAAAATTGAAAAGCTTCTAGAAATTTGAATGAGAAATAATTCTTATCAGTCAATCAGCCAAGAAGTATGTATTACTGACATAATGATGTGTCAAGCACTGTGCTAGGTTCTAGGAATACAATAATAAAAACAAAACAGTCCCTGACCCTGGAAGAGAAATAACATGTACACATATTGAAAACTTAAAAAGATATTCAAAATATGAGGCAATTTGGGGTTGGAGTTGGAACTAGCAACTGTGTGGGAGGGGAGAAAGTGATAAAGAAAGGCATTATGTAGGAAAATATGATTGAATTAAGCTTTGAAGAAACCCTGAAATTTCAAAAGGCAAGAGAGAAAAGATATCCTGAGTATAGATAGTGAGGTAGAGAATGGATTGCCCAAGTGAGGAACTACTAGTAAACCAATTTGGGTTGTACTATAGAATATGTGAACAAGATGGATGAGTGGAGATTAGATACATATGACATAATTATCAAGGCCTATAACAATCTAGTATTTGATAAATCTCCAAAAGCCAGCTTCTGGAATAAGACCTCACTCTTTTACAAAAATTGCTGGGAAAACTGAAAAATACTATGTCAGAAATTCTGCATAGACCTACATCTCATAGCCTGTACCAAAATAAGGTCAAAATAGGTACATGAGTTGGTCATAAAGGATGATACCATAAACAAATTAGGAAAATAAGGGATAATTTATCTATTAGATATTTGGAGAAGGGAGCAATTTATGATCAAAGAAGAATTAGAGAACATTATGAAAGTCAAAATGCATTATATTAAATTTAAAAGTTTTTGCAGAAATAAAACCAACAGGAACAAGACTAAAAGGGAAATACAAAGCTGGGGGAAAAAATCTTTACAGCCAGTATTTCTGATAAAGATCTTATTTCTAAAGTACATAAAGAACTGTGTCAAATTTATAAGAATACAAATCATTCTTCAATTGATGAATAGTCAAAGGATATGAACCGACCATTTTCAGATGATGAAATTAAAGCCATTATAGTTATAAAAATGCTATACATCACTATTGATTAGAGAAATGCAAATTAAAACAACTCTGAAATACCACCTCACACCTCTCAGATTAGCTAAGATGACAGGAAAAAAATATTATTGCACCAAAAAAAAAATGAACAAACAAAATATAGAAAGACCTGGAAAGATTTACATGAATTGATGCTGAGAAAAACAAGCAGAACCAGGAATACATAGTATCATAGTACATAGTAACAGCAAGAATGTGTGATGATCAATTATGAAAGACTGGATTCTTCTCAGTGGTTCAGTGATCCAAAGCAATTCCAATAGACTTTGGACAAAAAAATGCCATCTGCATCCAGAAAAATTACTAAGGAGGCTTAATGTAAATCAATACATACTATGTTCACTTCTTTTTTCTGTTTTTTTTTTTTTATTTCTTCCATGGTTTTTCCCTTTTGTTCTGATTTTTCTCTTTCAACATGATTCATAAAGCAAGGTGTATTTAAAATAAGTTTAATACAATTTAACAAGAAAGATGAGTGAGTAGATGGATGTGTGTGTGTCTGTGAGTGAGTGAAAAGAGAGACTAAGAGTGAGAGAGAAAAACAAAATGATAAGAGAGACAGAGAAGAAAGGATGAATCAGGTATCCATCTGTTTTGAGTTTTAAATGACAAATTGAGGAACTTTTATTTTGTCCTAGGGGCATTAAGGAGCCATTAAAGTTTTTCTATTAGTGCAACAAGAGGATCAGACCTGTGCTTTAGGGATATCACGTTGGCAGATTGTACATAAAAGACTTTTGAGAAAGGGTTAATAATTTGAAAACTAATGAAATATTCTGAGGTAGGAGTGATGAAGGCATGATGCAATGAATAGAGTTGCAGGGCCAAAATCAAAATTCATACTCATCCTTTTAATATCTGTGTTATATTGGCTAAATTATTTTACTTCTATGTATCTTTGGTTGCTCATTTATTAAATGAACATGTTGATCTGATTATCTAGAACATGGGCACATTGAATAAGAATCCATTTAGTAGGGATAAGTATTAAAGTCATTTTTGTTTTTAACCAATCAAGTACAAAAGTACATGATTTGGGAGGCAGGGGAAGCAGTTCAATTGAAAAAAAAAAAAAAAAAGAGCTTGGACTTTTAGTGGAGAACACACTCAAAAGAAGCCAAGATATTTGATTGACATCAAATAATACAAATGCAATCTTAGGTTGAAATAAGAGAGGCACAAAATCAAGATGTAGGAAAGAGGTACTGCCACAATACTTTGCATAGTCAGTCTAAATGCAGAATATTATGTTTCATTACAGACACAACTTATAGAGAAACCATTAAATTAACTGAAAATTTTTCATAAGGGGACATCTAATGTGATGTTGTAAATTGATGGATCTTGTTGAATAAATTATAGGATTTTTAAGAATTAGATGATGACTCAAATCCTTCAAGCTACTATCATGTTCCATTGCTTTTTCTTTCTTCAGAATAAATCCTTTAAAAATTCAAGAACTCTGGATGTTTAATTTAGCACTGCTCAGTTACACCACTCCTTCCTTGAATAAATGTCATTTCTCTATCTACTGTATACCAATTCTTGTATTTCTCTCTGATTAGATTTATTACATTCTCTATAGTAAATATTCCAAGCATTTACTTTTCAAGCCATTCATATAATACTCTTGCAATTTACTATTAAAAGAGGATCTTACCTCATGCTTGACTGAAAAAATTTACTTCCTTTTCTCAAATAACTATCATAGTTTATGGCTTTATCCATTTCTTGCCTTCAGTTGATTTCTATATAACCACTTGATTTCCATATAATCAGTTGATTTCTATAAAACCAGTCTCACTACTTTCTAATCCACCCTCCACTCAGCTATAAAAATGGTGTTTTAAACAAAAATTTTACTTATTTCTTTTAATGTTACATCACTTATATTTCCCAATAAATACATTCTTCTCTCTCACTTAGAGATCAGTTGCTTTGTGGTAAAGGAAAGAATTAGGAAATAAGAGGGATCAATGGTCTCGTCTTCCAATAAAGTTTAAAGCAAGGTTCTTAGTTAAAATGGAAGGTGAAGAAGAAGCTAATAAGGTTTGAGAAGAATCAAAAGTTTCGAAGGAAAAAAACTGTTGTGGAGAGAGGCATAGTGAGTCAATTAGGGAGATATAATAAGATTATCTTCATTAAAGATCCACTTGAGAAAGCTTTACAGCAATTTATGTAAATTAGATAACGTAATTGAGTAACAAGGAACTAGGAGGTTATTTTGTTTAAGGGAATATCAATATGTATTTTTTTTTATTGTAGCTTTTTATTTACACAACATATGCATGGGCAATTTTTCAGCATTGATAATTGCAAGATCTTTTGTTCCAACTTTTCCACCTCCTTCCCCCCAACCTCTTCCCCCAGATGGCAGGTTGACCAATACATGTTAAAGATGTTGAAGTATAAGTTAAATATAATATATGTATACATGTCCAAAGAGTTATTTTGCTGTACAAAAAGAATTGGACTTTGAAATAGTGTACAATTAGCCTGTGAAGGAAATCAAAAGTGCAAAGACAAAAATAAAGGGACTGGGAATTCTATGTAGTGTTTCATAGTTATCTCCCAGAGTTCTTTTGCTGGGTGTAGCTGTTTCAATTATTACTGCTCTATTGGAACTGATTTGATTCATCTCATTGCTGAAGATGGTCACATACATCAGAATTGATCATCATATAGTATTGTTGTTGAAGTATATAGGAATCTCCTGGCCCCTGCTCATTTCACTCAGCATCAGTTCATGTAAGTCTTTCCAGGTCTTTCTGAAATCGTCCTGTTGGTCATTTCTTACAGAACAATAATATTCCATAATATTCATATACCACAATTTATTCAACCATTCTCCAATTGAGAATGAGGGCATCCTCTCAGTTTCCAGTTTCTAGCCACTACAAACAGGGCTGCCACAAACATTTTTGCACATACAGGTCCCTTTCCCTTCTTTAAAATCTCTTTGGGATATAAGCCCAGTAGTAACACTGCTGGATCAAAGGGTATGTGTGATGACTGCATTAGCACCCTGGATACCTTAGAGTCAGACAGAGTCACGATAAGCAAAAGTCCTTGGTTTTTATTCTTGGTCTTTAGAGGTAGGATTGAATTGGATGGAAGCAGAATTTCCATGACCTTCCTGCTTTGTCTCCAGCCCAAAAAGTGACCCTGGCTAGTCTTACTCCACTCCCTAGTCCCTCCTACAATTCTCTGTATACATTGAGCCAGCACAGGATAGTGGAAAGGGCCATTTTCCAAGTATATGCTTATAGAGTATTGTCCAATTGGTAATTAGCCTTAAGTGCTCAGTAGTCCGTACTCAAGTGAACTCAAGAGTTTTAGCCCTCTACAGGTATGCACAGTTTGATAACTTTTTGAGCATAGTTCCAAATCACTCTCCAGAATGGCTGGATGTATTCACAATTCCACAAACAATATATCAGTGTCCCAGTTTTCCCACATCCCCTCTAACATTCATCATTATCTTTACTGTCATTCTAGCCAATCTGACAGGTGTGTAGTGGTATTTCAGAGTTGTCTTAATAGAAATTTCTCTGATTAATAATGACTTGGAGCATCTTTTCATATGACTAGAAATAGTTTCAATCTTTGTCTGAGAATTATCTGTTTATATTCTTTGACCATTTATCAATTGGAGAATGGCTTGATTTCTTATAAATTAGAGGCAATTCTCTCTATATTTTGGAAATGAGGCCTTTATCAGAACCTTTGACTGTAAATATGTTTTCCTAGTTTATTGCTTCCCTTCTAATTTTGTCTGCATTAGTTTTGTTTGTACAAAAACTTTTCAATTTGATATAATCAAATTTTTCTATTTTGTGATCAATAATGATCTTTAGTTCTTCTTTGGTCATAAATTCCTCCCTCTTCCACAGGTCTGAGAGGTAAACTATCCTATGTTCTTCTAATTTATTTATAATCTCATTCTTTATGCCTAGGTCATGAACCCATTTTGACCTTATCTTGGTATACAATGTTAAGTATGAGTCAATGCCTAGTTTCTCCCATACTAATTTCCAATTTTCCCAGCAATTTTTGTCAAACAGTAAGTTCTTATCCCAAAAGCTGGGGGTCTTTGGATTTGTCAAACACTAGATTATTAAAGTTATTGACTTTTATTTTTTGAACCTAACCTATACCACTAATCAACTAGTCTATTTCTTAGACAATACCAAATGGTTTTAGTAACCATTGCTTTATAATATAATTTTAGATCCGGTACAGCTCAATATGTATTTTGAAGCAAAAACTATAAATCAGTCACTGATCTCATTAAGGAAGGAAAGAGAATATTCTGGAGGTTAGTAGACAAAAGTCATCAGAATTATGATAGGGTCATAAATATGTATTGAAAGAATCTGTACTTAAGAGAAGTTAGTGAATGAAGCACTGTTGGTGGAATGTCCCTAGTGTCAAATAGGGCCTTCAAATAATAAACACACTGATTATTCTAGTTATTTCTGCCTATGTAAACTATCTGTTTCTACTCTTAAGACAGATGGCATCCATATGAAAAGATGCTCCAAGTGATTATTAATCAGAGAAATGCAAATTAAGACAACTCTGAGATACTACTACACACCTATCAGATTGGCTAGAATGACAGGGAAAGATAATGTGGAATGTTGGAGGGGATGTGGGAAAACTGGGACACTGATACATTGTTGGTGGAATTGTGAATACATCCAGCCATTCTGGAGAGTGATTTGGAACTATGCTCAAAAAGTTATCAAACTGTGCATACCCTTTGGTCCAGCAGTGCTACTATTGGGCTTATATCCCAAAGAAATACTAAAGAAGGGAAAGGGACATGTATGTGCCAAAATGTTTGTGGCAGCCCTGTTTGTAGTGGCCAGAAACTGGAAACTGAGTGGATGCCCATCAATTGAAGAATGGCTGAATAAATTGTAGTATATGAATATTATGGAATATTATTGTTCTGTAAGAAATGACCAGCAGGATGATTTCAGAATGGCCTGGAGAGACTTACATGAACTGATGCTGAGTGAAATGAGCAAGACCAGGAGATCATTATATACTTCAATAACAATATTATATGATGATAAATTCTGATGGATGTGGCCATCTTTAGCAATGAGATGAACCAAATCAATTCCAATAGAGTAGTAATGAATTGAAACAGCTACACCCAGCAAAAGAACTCTGGTAGATGACTATGAAACACTACATAGAATTCCTAATCCCTGTACTTTTGTCCGCCTGCATTTTTGATTTCCTTCACAGGTTAATTGTACACTATTTCAAAGTCCAATTCTTTTTGCACAGCAAAATAACTGTGTGGACATGTATACATATATTGTATTTAACATATATTTTAACATATTTAACATGTATTGGTCTACCTGCCATCTGGGGGAGAGGGTGGAGAGAAGGAGGGGAAAAATTGGAACAAAAAGTTTTGCAATTGTCAATGCTAAAAAATTACCCATGCATATAACTTGTAAACAAAAAGCTATAATAATAAAAAATTTTAAAAAGACAGATGGCATCAGCAGAAAAACCATTTGACAAAATCCAACACACATTTTGATTAAAAAAACTAAAGCATATAGGAATAAATGGAATTTTCCTTAAAATGATCAGTAGCAACTATTTAAAACCATCAGCAAGCATCATATGTAATGAGGATAAACTAGAACCATCCCTAATAAGATTAGGGGTGAAACAAAGTGGCCCATTATCGCCAATATTATTCAATATTATATATATTAGAAAATTATCTATGGCAATAAAAGAAAAAGAGATTAAAGGAATTAGAGTAGGTAATTAGGAAACCAAACGATCACTCTTTGCTGATGATATAATGGTATACTTAGAGAACCCTAGAAAATCAACTAAAAAATTACTAGAAACAAGTCTCAACTTTAGCAAAGTTGCAGGATACAAAATAAATCCACATGTAAATCATCAGCATTTGTGTATATTACCAATGAAGTCTAGCAGCAAGAGATACAAAGAGAAATTCCATTTAAAATAACTGTAGATAATATTAAATATTTGGGAGTCTACTGGCCAAGGAAAAATCAAGAATTATGCGAACACAATTACAAAACACTTTCCACCCAAATAAAGTCAGATCTAATCAATTGGAAAAATATGAAGTGTTCATGATTAGGTGTTCATGATTAGGCTGAACTAATATAATAAAAATGACAATACTACTTAAATTAATCTACTTATTCAGTGCTACACTAATCAAATTCCCAAAAAATTATTTTGCAGAGCTAGAAAAAATAATA
The DNA here is from genome assembly GCF_016432865.1 of Antechinus flavipes. NCBI lineage: Eukaryota > Metazoa > Chordata > Mammalia > Dasyuromorphia > Dasyuridae > Antechinus > Antechinus flavipes. The sequence continues at coordinate 267,340,706 of NC_067400.1, read as the reverse complement.
ACAAAGTTTATGTAGGAGAACAAAAATGCAAAAGAAGGTGACCTAGCTGTACCAGACCTAAAACTATATAATAAAGCAGTAGTCATCAAAAATTTTTGGTACTGCTAAGAAATAGAGTAGTTGATCAGTAGAATAGTTTAACTTTATAGGACAAAATAGTCAATGACTATAATAGTCTAGTATTTGATAAGTCCCAAGACCCCACTTTTTGATATAAAAACTTGCTAATTTACAAAAACTGCTAGGAAAATAGGAACTTAGCATGGCAGAAACTAGGCATTGATCAATATCCAACACCATATATCAAAATAAGGTCAAAATAGGTATATGATTTAGACATAGAGAGAAATATTATAAGCAAATTAGAAGAATAAGAAGATAATTTACCTCTCAAGTTTGTGGAGAAGGAAGGAATATGTGGCCAAAGGAAAACTGGAATACATTATTGAATACAAAATAGCTAATTTTGATTATGTAAATTAAAAAGTTTTGTATAAACAAACCCAATGCAGACAAGATTAGAAGGGAAGCAATAAACTGGGAAGGATTTTTTACATTTAAGGGTTCTGCTAAAGCTTTCATTTCCAAAATATATAAGAAATTGACTCAAATTTATAAAAATTTAATCCATTCTCCAATTGACAAATGGTCAAAGTAAACAGACAATTTTCAGATGAAGAAATTGAAACCATTTCTATTTATATAAAAAAGTACTCTAACTTATCTAGTATCATAATGTTACATATTCATATATCCTAACTGTAGTTAGGATATATGAATGTTCTATAAGAAACAATCAGCAGAATGATTTCAGAGAAGCTGGAGAGACTTACATGTTCTGAGGCTGAGTGAAGTGAGCAGAATCAGGAAATCATTGTACAAGAGACTATTCTTCATTCCTTTACTATTGCTTCTTTTTTTTTTTTTTTAATTTGATGAAATGTTTTCAATAGAATGTCTTTCCCTTGGATGGACTACTTGTGAAGATACAAACTAAATTAAAATTATTTTAGAGGCTCCAAACGCATCTGGACTGTGATTTAAAATCTTATAATGTTTTTCATTCATGTCATTCCAACATTGAATCCTAGTAGTCTATGGGAATTTTAGAAAACCTATCTCAAATGCTACATTCTCCAGGAAACTTTTTGATGTCCTAATCAGTAATGATCTCATTATCACCACCCTGCATAATATTTAGGCAAAATTCACATGTAATTTAGTAATAGTAGTTGCTAAGAAATTTTTCTTTCCTTCTCTTCCAGTAAGTTCTGGGGAGAATGAATGTTGTCTACACAGAAAATAAGCTTATGGTTCTTCCTGTGTGAGAATATACCATATATCACATATAATATGGAAAACTAGTAGCTAATTTATGAAGACAAAAAGAAAAAATAAGAGAAAAGAAAAACTGGAGAGAGGTCCCATGTTCTAGATAACAGATTCAACATGTTCATTTTTGATTGTCTTGTCATATTCGGCAGCTTGAGAACAGTTTAACTTAAATGAGCTGATGAAAGAAAGCTCAGTTCCTCACATTCCTATCTCCAATCCCCGAGAAATATAGGGTTTATTGCCTCTATTCTGTGCATACTAATCTAAAGCACTCAAATGTTGCAGATTGGAGAGCAATCATGCTTCTCAGCTGGTATAATATAAAGATATTTAACACCATTTAAATATTGGGAATTACTATAGTAATATCCCAAATCTAAAAGCAATTAGGATTCTTAAGAATATGCTGAGCAGAAGCAATTGAGCTTTCTTAAGTGATCTCAGACCTGATATGAAGATTTTTTCATGAATGTTGTCATGATTCTACTGAAGAACAGGAGGAAGAAAAAGTATTAACAAATTTATACGGTACACTCAAACTAGCTATCTTGGGGGAGGGACAGAATGTATAGGAATGCAACTGGTAAACACCAAGTGTTTTTTATTCCTTTGTTTGTTTTTGGTTTTGCCAGTTCATAGAGTTTAAATAGTCTGTAGTTTTAACTGCTACATCATATATAATATTTATTATATAGATTAATCATATTTCCACAGATTTAATTGTGTGTTACAATACTAACACAATGGTAAGTTGTGGCACTACAAGTTAGTACTGGTCTCCAAATGTGTCATCATTATGTGAAATACTATTATAAAATGTTACTCAATGATTGTGCCAAGGGTATCTTCTGTATTGCCTTTTTGTCTAACCAATAGATGGTGAGAAGCAAATATGGCAGCATTTTCTATGCCTCCAAGATTTTTAGTGTTTATCCCTACCATATATCACTTTGTCCCAGTCCCATTTGTGAATGAGCTTGGATATATTTAAAATAAATTTATGTAGTCATATATACATATACACATTTTAGATGCACTAATTTTTAAATTGCTTTTTGTAAACTAATGCAACATATGCAAACCATAAAAAAGAAAAATGAAAAATCTTTCACATTGCTTAGCAATCCATTCCTTAGTAATAAGTTAATTTTATGTTTAAAGTTTAAAGGTTCATAAGCTACATCAATATGAGAAATTGAGGTTTTAAAGCAACATCAGTATGAGAAACAGCTTTTTCACTGAAACTCATTTTCATTTTGAGTATAAATGTATTCCTGTATTTTAAAAGTTAGCAGATGTTTATATTTAGATATTTGAAGTCAATTTCAAAATATGCACATACCAACCTACCTGTGAAACATATATTGGAGGAATGGTGCTTTTATTATTATTTTCATCATTTAACATGCAAGCAAAAGTATAGAAGGTTTTTTTTTTTTAACTATGCTATATTATCTTTATTATTCCCTAAAGGTATTAAAAATGAAAATTCAAAGAAAATGATGGTAATTGCTTTTGAGAACAAATGATACATTTTTTTAAATAGTTTATTTTTTTCTTAAAACCAAAGGAGCACCTTTGATAGTTGAAGAAACCCCTGTGGTGATTAATTTAGCATTTTCATGAAGGAAGTTGCGCTGATGAACTGGGATGGTTCTCAGGTTCTTATTAATGCAATCAATTCTAGCTGGTACATTTGTTGGTGGTACTGTGTTTGGTGGCAGCCCATTGACCTGATACATCCAGTAGATATTTTCTGTCTGGAAACAAAAATGGGAAAAAGATTTTATGTGATGCATTCATGGTCTAATAGGGAAAGTATTTGAAACACAAAATGATTATAGTAATGTGCAAATTAGAAAGTCATTTGTTTTCCTCTATGCTGGGTGCATGAAGGCCACAGAAATAGATCCTTACCCATAGGGAAAAACTATTAACTTACACAACAGGAAATGGAAGTTGCTTCATTTTTTAAGAATGAAGTGGCTCTAACTATAAATACACACAGTCACCAGCCTGTCTTGTAGCTGGTCACATATTTTTTTTTCCTCAATGAGCATTCTTTAGGGGTTGTGGTGGCTAGGTTGAGGTACAAGGAGAAGGAGAAAAATGAGAATAAACACAGGAAGGTGTCCATATGCTTTGTAATTGAATTATTTCCAAGCATAAACTATGATTAATTAAAAGAATTGGTTGTAGTATTGAGTTACAAAACAGTTTCATTGCTGCATTTCAATTAATCATTAATTGATGGATAGGGTCATAGATTCACTTCACTCTGCATTTGCTACTTTATCTGATTTCAGTTCAAGGAAACAAGGTGTTAGTTCCTCACAGGTTAAGTTAGTCTCCTTCAGTCTCATCCTCATGGGTATCTCTAGCCTTGAATGATCCTATCTCCCTCTCAGTTTTCTGCTCTCTGATTGGATAGCTGCATGATGGAGTAACAAAATTCTTCCAATGTCTTCCTTTGGAGAAGTAATAGTATGCTTGATTTCAACTGTGTTGAGTAAGATGTCACCTTACTAGGAACACCTTGGTTTCCCCTAGTCTCCTCCTTTCCCAGTTGCTTTCCTTTTGTGTGCTGCCTCTTCCTTTTAGACTGTAGGCTTTTTGAGAAGAAAACTCTCTTTCTTTGTTTTTGTTGTTTTTGCAAAACAATTGCAGATAAGTGACTTGCCTAGGGTCACACAGGTAGTGTCTGGGGTTAAATTTGAACTCAGGTCCTCCTGACTTCAGGACCAATGCTCTATCCACCATGCCATCTACTGTCCCTCTTTTTTCCTATTAATTGTATTCTGGCACATAGTATTTACTAAATAAGTACTCAAAAGATTGGATTGGACTGAGAACAGAGATTATCTTGGTGAGAAGAATTTATATAGGAATTGTTTTTTCATTATTTCTATGAATACACAAAGGTATTAGTATTGGAAAAGGTAACTATTTTCTAGCTTACTATGCATTTTTATGTATGCTAAAGCCACAATGCTCCTGCCTTCATTCTTTTTAAATAATAGTTTTTTTAATTTTATTTTCAAAACATATGCAAAGATTATTTTCAGCATCTACCCTTGCAAAACTTTGTGTTTCAATTTTTCTCTCTTTCCTCCTTCCCTAGATAGCAAATAATCCAATATAGATTAAATGTGAAATTCTTCTATACATATTTCCACACAATGCTGCAAAAGAAAAATCAGATCAAAAAGGGAAAAAATGAGAAACAAAAAAAGCAAGCAAGCAACAACAACAACAACAAAAAGGTGAAAATACTATGCTGTGGTCTACATTCATTCCTTACAATACTTTTTTTCTGGTTGTAGGTGGCTCTCCATCACAAGTTCATTGGAATTGGCCTGAATCACCTCATTTTTGAAAAGAGTCACATCCATCAGAGTTGTTCATCACATAATCTTGTTGTTGCTATATATAACACTCTCTTGGTTCTACTTACTTTGCTTAGCATTAGTTCATGTAAGTATCTTCAGACCTTTCTGAAATCATTCTGCTAATCATTCCTTATGAACAATAATTTCGATTACATTCATATACCATAACTTATTCAGTCATTTCCCAACCGATGGGCAAACACTCAGTTTCCAGTTCCTTGCCACCATAAAAAGGTGCCTTCATTTTTTATGACATCTATTCTTTCTTTTTGCACTTGAGGTTCCTTGTTGGTTCTTTTCCCATAACACTCCTCCCATTAATATGGTTTTATACTAAAATAAAAAATGTATAATCAACTCCAACTTAAGGATTTCCTTTTTTTTCCAATTCTTAACTCAATTCCTAAGCCATCTTCAATAAACTAACATTTATATTAGGTATCTTCTATATATATTTAATACATGTGTTAGCTTCTCTGATAGAAAATGATTGAACTAAGGGTATACATTCATATTTTATTTTGAGCACTTGGAATTTAGTGGTTAATATTTAGCTCTTGGAGCTAATTGGAGGATGTAAAGCATGTGAGGAGGAATAAGTGAATTGTTTTTCTCTGGAATTATGGCATGTATACATGAAGCAACAGAGAGACATCAAGAAAGATAGTTCTTCCAGAATGAGTTGGAAGAAGAAAAGACAAGAGTTGAAAGCTCCTTGTGCCTTGTATTTTCAATGAAAATAATCAGTTTAATAATAATGATAAAGAAGACTCATCTTGGAGAAAACTTGGGAAATATGCCTCCCTTCCATCTTTGCAAAAGTCAAAATGTTATGCATGTGGAATATTGCATACAAATCCATAGTTAGCTGCCATATAGCATGAATATATACAGGCATATAGACAGGGATATATACATACTCTGATACATAAAACTTCACTCCACAAGCACTGGCACCCTAGAAGCATAACTTTATACATGGCTCTACTAGACTATAAAACCTTCCCAATGTTTTTCCCCTTAAAAAAATAAATGGTAGAATCGGGACTTTAAGAAAAGCATTTTTTTTTCCAAGCAGGATAACCAGAAAAATAGTCACAAAGCATTTCTTCCAATACCAAGGGTACAATCTTCCAAAAATATGCAAAGCATCCTTGGAAAGAAGGACAGATGAGTAATCATGAATTGAAAATATAGTGATCCTGGGGCACATTTATAGGGAACACAAGAGGCCAAAGCAAGTCTTACTTGTGGGATTGTAGAAGCTTAATGCTCTTTCTCTCTGGAGTTTTCTCACAAAGTTGGGGGGGTAGGGATGGAATTGATCACATTCATGATGGACGAGCTTGCTCCACAGCTCAGGGAGATTAATTTTTCATAGATTGTAGCTGAACTCTGCTGAAATAGACTGGCTATAGCTGCCAGACTGGACCAGATTCTGGGCATTACAGCAGGACCAATTGTCTTGAATGCCTCTGACTTGTTCTTTTAGTTACTGGCTTGATGGGGTGACTGTGTTCTTTTTCAGCTAGGGGCAAAACTCAGCTTAAGATCAGCAGAATTATTTTCCTTTTGGCTCCTTCATTCTCTGCTTGTCACTTTCTCACTTTCAGGCAAGAGTGGAGAAAAGTTTTTCTCCTTCAGTTTTTCCTCATCTTTTTCAGTAAGACACTCTAACTTAATAAGAGTCCTATATGATAGATACTGAGCTAAATGCTCTACAATTTACAATTTTTATCTCATTTCATTCTCACAATAATTTTAAAAGATAGATGCTATTATTATCTGTTTTACAAATGAGGAAACTGAGATAAAATGAGTTTAAATAATTTGTCCAGAGTCACACAGATAGTAAGTCTGAGGCTGGGTTTAAACTCTGGTCTTTCAGACTTCAGACTTAATATTCTCTCTCCACTCTTTCAATCAAACTGACTCAAGCTGCCATCTTACTTTAGAGGGAGGAGTTTTAAGCTCCCAAACTCCTTTCAGGATCTTATATCTAAGGTTACGAGGGACAAAACTAGGAATGCAGTTTGTGCTCTAGAGGCAAGTTAAATATCTCTACTGACTTCTTCAGAGAAAACTGAAATATTTGATTGATACCCATTCTAGAAAAGGGTATGTACATGTGAGTGTGTGTGTGTGTGTGTGTGTGTGTGTGTGTGTGTATAGATGTATACATGAGTATAATATATACATAAGTATATATATATATATAATATATATACACACACCCACACATATAACATATATATATACATACATTATGTATATATACAAATAAGTACATATATACATATATAATAATACATGTATATGTGTATATATGCATGTACTTAGATCTGTAGATACATAGTGTGGATTATAATGTATAATATATGTATTTGTGTGTATATATATACACATATATATATCTTTCAAGACTCTATTTTTGATAAAATTCCACTGGGATGTACCCTTTTATATATGTGTAGATATAAATGCATATTATTTAGAGCCAAACAAAGTTAATAAGGTCTTAAATCTGAAAAAAAAGTGAAGATATAATGCTGTCTACATATGCCTACCGAGTTAGATACTCCAGAAGGTTAGAAATTATGGACTATAACACCGGTCTAAATATATATATATTAGTAGAAACACTGAATCATTCACAAGGGAAAAATCTAAATAAAATCCTATCCCAGGTCTCTGCACATAAATGTCTTCAAAATGAAAATAAATATGAAAGTACATGCTATTCAAAAGGGAAATGAAAGATAAAGGCGGTATTAACTACTAGTGATAGAGATCATGACTAATGCATGTGACTGCCCATTCTCAGTGACTCTTATCTAAGATCTTCAGTAAATTCACAAGAATCTCCATTTAACTTTCTAGAGCTTCCTTCAATTTCTGTTGGCATCATGAGGATACCAATAGAGCAAATGGGAAGTTCCTCATTGTTCCTTGATCTTACCACATCTTTTCATTTATATATTTTATATGCTCTTCAATTCTAAATTTATTTATTTACAATTTAAATAATTTGCAATTTCTTAAAGGCAATAAATCATATTCATTCTATATAATTCTGGCCCCAAATCATCATCTAATGGATAAAAATTCTACATGAAACAAAGGTCCATCTTTTAATATTTACCTCATTATATATACATACATATATATGTACATACATAAACACAAAGTGAGAAGACATCATTCATCCACTTGTTTTTTGTTTATTTTTGCTGTGTAAGTAATTTTTTGAGTGGTTATAGATCTGATCCAGGAGACTCTAAGATGGTGTGGGTTTAATACAGCCAAAATTACGTTGCCACAAACAAAATATTTTAGAGAACCTCAAGCATCATAAGTAATTCCTTTGTCAACTTGATCTTTTCATTAGATTTTTTTCTGTGAAGATGGCAAAATCTTTGGCAGACATAAATTTTTATGGTGCTACTTTACCTGATCGTAATCATCAGGATGTCATTGTTATTCCTTAAATCTTTCATCTATTTGATGAAAAAGATTAAGTCAAGCAAAAAATAATGATATTTCCTGCCCTCAAGAAGATCACTGTTAACTTGCAGAAGACAAAATTTTAAAAAATGAGTTTAAAATTTGGGGAGGAGGGAAGGAAAAAAAGTAAACCTATGGTAAAGGAGTTTTGAAAGCCAGAAGCAGAGCTGGACAATGGAAGAATGAAGTTAGGATGCCATTGTCTGGGCATTTCCTTGAAATACAGAATGCAGAAAAAACTCATCAGAGGAGGAGATGTCAGGGTTACTGGTCTATTATGAAATATCACATGAAAACCCTACTTCTTTCCCTCTAATAGATTAAGAATACCCTTGTCATATGTTTAGATTATTTAAATAAATCAATATAATTAGATGGAAGCATATAGATTGAAGGGTGCACTTTTTATCTCCATTAAAAAAAAAAATTATGTTCTACTACTCATTTGATCCATAAATGTTCTTGGGATGACTGCTTAGCTTTAGGTCTGTAGCCAAACTTCCCTTAAAGTAGTTTTTCCACTATTTTTCTCTGCTTTATGAGGAAATAAGGTACATAATTTTCTATCCTATTTCCCTATGAACTTTTGAAAACAAGTTTAAATTAAAAAGTGAAGCTGCCCTTGGATGCTTTAGCTTTGTAAGTCACATGTTTGCTCTCTAAGGTATCTTTTAGATTCTTCTGATCTTCTACAGTCTGTTGATTTATACTAAAGGTTTTTATAAGTTTTTAATAGTTGTAATATCTAATCATCCATTTACATCAATTTTTTCTATAATAGTACCTTGTTTTATTAATTATGCTAGTTGTTACACCCATGTCATAATTTTCTCGTGTTAATCCTTTATTGTTAAGGAGTAATGTTTGTGTGAAGAAATTCAATAACCAAAGTGGAAAGATATGTCAAGAAGAATTTAGTTGAAAATTAATCAGTGAAGGGTAAAAACAAAAGCAATATTATAATGGGAATACTACTAGCGACCTAGAGAAAAGTAAAATATAGTAAAACTCTGGCATGAAATCCATGCTAAAATACTGAGAATACTAAATTATCTTGACATCTGCTGGAACTCTCTAGGCCTAACCCAAACAGATAGAGAAATAACAACAAACTTTTACCTAAAGCAAAGAAGCTTACAAATTATTGGCTTGCCTTAATAATGAATTAATTCCTTAAAAATTAAGTAAACTATGAGAGAAATTAAGACTAAAATTTAATCTCATAAACAAGAAAAAATAATTATAGAAATAGAAATTATGTTAAGCTTGGGAAAAATGATCACAATCTTAGAATTCATCATTTTGCTGTTCAGTTATTTCAGTCATGTCTGACTTTTCATAATCCCATTTGCGATTTTCTTCAAAAAGATTCTGGAGTTGTTTGCCATTTTATTCTCTATATTATTTTACAAATAAGGAAACTGAGACAAAAAGGATTAATTGATATGAGCAAAGTCATACAGGAAAATGTTTGCATCAAGATTTGAACTCTGGTGTCTCAGACTCCAAGCCTGGAACTTTATCCATTGCATTATCTGACACATTACTAACATTTCAAAAGGAACAAATTGAAAGTATGTGCTCATTTCCAAATGCACAAAATATCTGGAGATTAACCTTCCAAAGCACAATATATATATTCAATTATGAAGTATTCCTCAGAGAAATAACAGCTAAAATAACTAGAGGAATACTCAGTACTTATTTCAGGACTGCCATTATAATAAAAAAAAAAAAAAAGTCAATTCTCCCTAAATTTGTATTACCCAGGATGTTTTGGCCATGATCAGTTCAGGAACATGGAGCCTGCTACATGCCCTGCTAGTGAGCATCAGAAGGTCTCATTGTCTCAGTTTTTAAAACTGATGAGACTGAACTGTTCATTCTCTTTCTAAAGCTATTTTATTGGCTATATACAGAAGGTAAATAACTGTTTACCAAAACTGGTATGGGGGTCTTTGTTCCATGTCTTTTTCACAGGATCCAAGAAATGGCTTGAAATTGTTTATTTTTGTTCTGTATTGTTTGTCTTTCTCTATTCAGGTGCTAGAATAATCTTCATGGGATCAGGAACAAAACAAGGCAACTTTCCAGCTGAGATTTCAGTTAGAGTATTAGAGCTATATATAAAATACATAAATGCACAAAATCCAGCACAGTAGCCCTGAGAAGTCAAGATATCTTATCCTCAAGCTTATAAGATGTAAAGACTTAGAACTAGGACTGTTCTCTCTGGGAAGCAAACTCACCTATTATTTAATCTCCTTTTCTTTCTCAGAGGCTAAAGGATGCGAAGTGGGTGGTAGGATTATGCTTCCCACAAGTTAGGGAAGTAAATCTGTATGGTCATGATTATATCTTCTGAAGTAAAAAATTTACCTAAAAACTAATCTGATTGATAGTGACCAATGGAAATAAGTTATAAGGGACCACCTTTTAAATTTAAGAGAATATCATCATTGAGGCTTAAGCCATTAGCAAAGAGCCACACTAAAAACTTCTAAATATAGGAGAATACAAGGGACAAAGGGAGACTAGGGAGAAATATAACCCATCTGGCTTTCAGGTAATGGATTATGAAGAATAGGGTAGCTATGGAACATTAATTATGCTTTTAATACTATACCAATAAAATGATAAAATAAAATCATTTAGAAAAAAATGGAAGATTCAGAATGTCATGGCTAAGAATGAAAAGAACCAAGTTTGAATGGAGAACAGCCCTTACATACTCAAATTATATTATAGACCAGTAGCAATCAAAATTGTTTTAATACTGGATTAAAATAAAAGAGTAGATCAATGAAACAAAGAAGAGAAGGGAGAGTCAGAAATAATGACTATAACTTCATGTTTCATAAAATGTAAAATATAAATCATGTAGCAAAAATTTGCTTATTTTAGAAAAAAAGAAAAAAACTTGTAAAAACTAAAAAGTAGTTAGGAAGGAATTAGGCTTAGACCAGTATCTTAGTATCTTACACTATATTCCATAATACATGGATAAATGACCTTAATATTAAAAGCCATACACACCAAAATATTTATATCAATGCTTTTGTCTGTTTGTGTATGTGTGTGTGTGATAGGAAAGATATGAAACAAAGTAGATGCCCATCTATTACAGAATGGCAAAACAATTAATGGTACATAAGTGAAATGGAATATTACAATGCTCTAAGAAATAGTATATATAATGAATATAGAGTAGGAAGAAAAAATTTATCAGATATAATGCAGAATGAAGCAAATGGATCCAAGAGAATAATATACACAATGAATGTAGCAGTTAAAACAGAAAGAAACATGAAATAATAAAAAGCAAATGCTCCAACATTATAAAGAATAAACACTAACCAAAAGAAGAAATATAAAAATATATCCTTATCTCATTCCTTCATGGTATTGGAAGGTTTAATGATACATTATCATGATACCCTGTATATATTCCCTTACTTTTTTAAAGTATTAATTGATTTCTGCTATTTTTTCTTTACATTTGTTGCTATTTTTTTCTTTTTTTACTTTTTACTCTTCCTGGTTTAGCTTTGTTTTAAAAGAATTGTTTTAACAGAATTGTAGAGTTCTAGGAATACAGTGAGCTCATAATAAATACCTGTAGAGTGATTGTAGATTATATAGGCAAGGTCTATACGTGCTTTGAAACTAGTAATTTGAATTTGCTTTATAACAAATGAAAGAAAAAAGTTATGAAATATAGTTTGGAACAAACAAAAATCTCATAAAGTTAAAGAGTTCAGAAAGCTTCTACTCTATAATGTTTAGCTATTAGCATTTTTTCCTGTGGTACCATATGATAAGAAATTTCCTTCTTATAAGGTCCTCTGACCTTCCAGTCCTAGTTATGCCAATTAGTCCTACAGTGACCAAAAAGGTACATAGCATGAATGTTGCTACTCCCTTGTCTGGCCTGAGTCACTTTTGTCAGTATCAACTCACCAAGATGCTCTTCTCTGGTGGTTTTACCTTTCTTGATGCCATCATAATATCCTCATTTATATGTCTTGTTATTTTATATTAAGAAAACAAATACAACAAAACAATAGAAGGTACCAGGTACTACATAACTTTTAGGCAATATGATTCTATTTCTGTCCTCAAAGATACCTTCTTGCTACTCCTATACCCCCAAACAAAGCTAGACCTATATATACCTGTTCTCTTTCTACTAATACCTTTATTTTACACTTGTTTTGCATACCCAGATTAGACCATAATTAAGGAACCTCTTTTTTCTCTACCCTTCTGCTGACTTTTGACACTTACATAGAAAATCTCATTCTTATAGATTAATAAATCTTTTTCAGAAACACACTGTCAGTTTTTATTTTTTTATTTTTATAATTCAGGAATCATTCATTGGGAAAGAGGAAAAGGGGAAGAAAATATAAGTAAGACATAGCAAGAGTTGTTCTGACCTTAAATAGGGGATTTATAGGAGGCGCTCACCAATAAGAATACGTCTCTAGAACAAATAATTATGATTACAATGAAAAATCAATAATCATTCATTAAATATCTATAATGTGTCAGTCATATAGTACTTGGACTACAGAACCTTGAGATATATAGGACATTTTACATACATCTCTTGAATTTTCCAAAAAACACTCTGAGGTAGGCATCATAGATGTTTTTAATTCCCACTTTATAGATAAGAAAAACAGGTTCAGAACTGAACAGGTGAAATCTATAATCACATACCTGGTAATTGTCAGAAGCAAGATTAAAATTCAGGTATTTCTAATGATAAATCCAGTAGTTGAAATGATTTACTAATTATAAATACTTAGTTTTCAAACTTATGTTTCTAAAAGCTAATGATAATGACTGATATACTAGACAGTGTTTTATTAAAGATATTAGAGATATTTCACCAGAAAAAGTAAACGTTTAGAGAAGGCATAATCATGGTTTTCAAATATTCTAGGGATTGTCTGGTGTTAGAGGAAACAGATTTATACAGATTGTCTCCGGGGCTAGACCTAGAAAAACTAATAGAAGTCAAAGAGATTTAGATATTGTTTTAGTATAAGAAAGCAATGCTAACAATTAGAGGTACCTCAAAATGGAATGGACTGCTTTGGAGAGATTTTCATATCATAAACTGGCCAAGTATTAGCAATTCTAGGTAAAATACTGGATTAAATGTTGCCAGAGACCCATTTTGACTAAGATTCAGATATCCATGAAAAATTTATTATATAAATCTTTTATATCTTTTATATATGAATTTATTATATAAATTCAATTTATAATATTTTGCTCCTAAATAAAACAAAGTCTAATAAGAATTATGATCATTTTATCCTTTCTTTTCCTTTATTTTAGAAGACATTGACCACTTCACACTAGATAAGATTATGGAAAAATTTTGTTTTGAAGGGAGTTGAATAAAAGATTTTTTTAAAGTTTTTTTGATGGAAAATTTTCCTTCACCCCAGTTTAGAAATTGAAATCTAAATTTAAAATGCAATAGGAAAAAATTTAGGTAATCTTATTCCAAGAATTATATAATATTCTCTTTTAATAGATTTCATATTAAGGGAAAATAAATGTTCTCAGATAAAAAGGTGCTGACATGAACCGACATTAGCAGCTTATGTTCAAAGATAACAGTCATTAAGAAAAAATAAATGGTCCTTAAGAGTTAGCCACTTGCCTCATTGATTTTAATATAAAGTGAAATAGTTTATCTTCCTTCACTCTTGTCAGATGAACAATTTACTTAGACAAAAGTATAACCCTGAGGTCACACTCACTGAGTGTGTGTTTTATTGAAAAATTGAAGGTCAGAGAAGCAATTTGATTGTTCAGAGAATTTATAATTTTAATAGATATGGGAAATTAAAGAGGCAGCATGACATAAAAGATAAAAAACTGGCCTCAGATGTAGATCTAAATTCAAGTCTTATTTCTGATACGCAGTGGGTATGAATCCCAAGGCAAGCCACTTAATCTCATTGCAAAGTCAGCAAGGTTTGATTAAGAACATAGTATGTTCAGGCAGTAGGGCAGTGGATAGAGTGCAGGATCTCAAGTGGGGTAGACTCATTTTCATGAGTTCAAATCTGACTTTTAAGGAAAGCAGAGTACCACAGACTTAATGCTTTCAAATCATGGTGCTATAGAAGACTTTTGATAAGTTTATTGGACAGCAATGAGATCAAAATAATCAATACATAAATTAATTCAGGCTATTCACTGAAAGGTCAAACACTGAAATTGAAGCTGAAATACTTTGGGCATGTAATGAGAAAACTAAAAAGTTGCAGAATAGGTGCCAAAATTATTGGAATTAAGAGTTTTCTTACTAGTTCAACATATCAAAAATCACAAATCTATATCCTTTCTTGGAAAAAAATAATGAATTAGTATGGCAATTACTTCTGCTTATTCATCTATATTCAGCTTTTTTTCAAATGAAATATATTTCTTCTATTTTGTACTGTGTTGTGTGGTTCTGATAGAAGTTTCATGAGATTAACTAATATTATGAAACTTTCTTCAGGATAGCTGATCCTATTTTGCCAATAAATATTTCATTTGCAAATATACTAAGGGATAATACTTTCCCTTTCTTTCTTTATGGCTTTATACATTTTTCCTATAGATCAAAAGATTAGTCTGAAAAGTGTTATTGTTCTGGTTTTATTTGATTTTTCTGATTTCAAGTCTTCTCTATGACATGACTATGTGACTCCAGGAAAAGTCATTAAAATTCTGAAAGTTCAGAGCAACAATAAAAATATAAAATAGTTTATAAGAATGATTGTATATTAATCTTTTTTGGGGGGGTGGGTGGAAACAGAATAAGGGGAAAGTTGGGAAGTGAGTTCTCAAGATTCATTATTATGCACTATATATTCATCAATAATATGGATCAAGTACTCATAAGAAACAAAATGAGACTGATATCTAATAATTAAAAGTTTTACTATTGTTATAGTTCAAGGCATTTTAGATTCACAAAGCCAAGATATATATGTATGTGAGTGTGCATCACACATACAAATGCATAAAACCAAGATATACATATATTTGTGTGTATGTATTGTATAAAATATAATTTCAGAAATAATGATGATCATTTTAGGAGAGATTTAAAGGCACTTCAAAAAAATTGTTATTAAAGTATTAGCAAAAATGTGAATGAGAATAAATATAAAATGAGTGCAAGCCCATATAATAGGGAGTCACTCCAAGGATCATTTATTGAAGATTTCATGTTTTTTTCTTGAACTATATTCAACTCTGTGCACAAAAGAGAAATCTCAATGGAATTAGGAAGTGAATTCCCATTATTCCAATAGCTACCGTATTCAGACTAATTTGAAACCTAATACTATTGTAGTTCAAGCTTCATCCCATTTTAGGCAAATATACATTAGCTACCACTTACTAGCAAGATATAATACTTGAAGGTAACAACCACAATATGCATGCTTTATATAACTTGTTTTTAATCTATAAATTTCCCTTAAGAAACAAATGCAGAGTATAAATGTATTAATTCTATTTTGCAAACTAACATAACTCTAAATGTAGCTTTCATTTTTTCATGTTTGTGCAGAATAGATGTTATTTTACTGATCACTGTGGTAGAAATGTTCTTTCACCTATCTGAACAATTATAACGTGTATATACATCTCTACATTTCTTAAGCACTAAATTACCTTGTTGAATTATTTTTAATATTTTAAGGGCTGTGATTTCCTCCATAGAAGTACTCCTTCCACTTATGCAGTTTGAAATCCCTAAAAAATCTTGCCATAGTCCCAATGTACCTCTTCAGACTTAAGTAGACTGATTTTGGCATGACTAACTTGCACTATATCCCTAAATCTTTCCTGTTCTATCATAACTGCCAGTGCTTGTACTCCATTAGTACAACATTCCAAAAAGTAAGGCTATCATTCTAGAAAAGATATAAAACAATGCATATCCTTGAATCCAGCAATACCACTACTAGATCTATATTCTAAAAAGTTTAAAGGAAAAGTAAAACTCCCTAAATGTTTGAAAATATCTTTTTGTGACAGAAAAGAATTGGACATGGAGGGAATGTCCATCAATTTGTGAATAGCTGAATAAGTTATTATATGATTATGATGGAATACTATTGTGTTATAACAAATGAGGGGCAAGATGGTTTCAGAAAAACCTAGAAGGATGTATACAGTATTTGTATACTGATAAAAGTGAAGTGAACAGAACCAAGAAAAAAATCACACATAATAGCAATATTATGATGATCAATTATGATTGACATATTATTCTGATCAATAAAATTATCCAAAATAGTTTTTATGATGAAAGATGTTATCTACTTCCAGAGAGAGAACTTATGAAATCTGACTCTGGATTGGAGAATAATTTTTTACTTTCTCTACTTTTCATTCTTTTGTAACATGTCTAATAGGTAAATATGCATTGCATGTTTTCACACATATAATTTCTATTACATCTTTGCCTTCTCAATGAATAGGGAAGGGAAGGAGAGAAAAGGAAAGAATTCAGAACTCATTTTTTAATGAATGTCAAAAACAAATTTCTTTTAAAAAAAGAAAATAGGGCTAACTAATTCCACACCATGGTGCCATAGAAGAGTAGTGTTTTTATGAAGTCTCCTTTGTGTTTCCAATTTTCTGCTTCCCTTCTAATCTTGTCTGCATAGTTTTTGTTTGTACAAAAACTTTTAAACTTAACACAATCAAAATTATCTGTCTAGAATATCATAATGCACTCTAGTTCTTCTTTGGCCATAAATTCCTTCTTTCTCCACAGATCTGAAAGGTAGATTATTCTTTGTTCTTCTGATTGGCTTATAGTATCACTTTTTGTCTCAATCATGATTCAATTTAGACTTTATCTTGGGATAGGGTGTTGTGTGCTTCAAAGCCTAGTTACATCTTATTTTCCAATTTTCCCAGCAATTTTTCCCAAGTAGTGAGTGCTTATCCAAGAAACTAGGGCCTTTGGTTATATCAAACACTAGATTACTATAGTCATTGACTATTGTGAATGTAATCAATCTATTCCACTGATCAACTACTTATTTCTTAATCAGTTACCAAATGTTTTTAATGACCACTGCTTTATAATAGAGCTTTAGCTTTGGTAAATCTAGGCCACTGCCATTTGCTTTTTTTTTTTTTCATTAATTCCCGTGAAATTCTTGACTTTTTGTTTTTCCAGATGAATTTTGTTATCATATTTTCTAGGTCTGTAAAGTAATTTCTTAGCAGTTTTATTGGTATGGCACTGAATAAGTAGATTAATTTAGGTAGAATTGTCATTTGTCCTATATTAGTTCAGCCTACCTATAAGGCCTATCCATGGATATTCCTTCAGTTGTTTAGATTTAACTTTATTTGTGTGGAAAGTGTTTTTTAATTGTGTTCATATAGTTCTTGACTTCGTTTTGGCAGGTAGACTCTCAAAGAGTTTATATTATCTACAGTTATTTTAAATGAAATTTCTTTTTGTGTCTCTTGCTGCTGGACTTTTTTGGTAATATATAAAAATGATTTATGTGGATTGATTTTGTATCCTGCAACTTTGCTAAAGTTGTGAATTATTTCTAGCAGTTTTTTAAATGATTCTCTAGCGTTCTCTAATGATACCATCATGTCATCTGCAAAGAGTGATAATTTGATTTCCTCCTTAGCTATTCTAATTCCTTTAATCTCTTTTCCTTTTATTGCAAAAGCTAACGTTTCTAATACAATACTGAATAATGTTGGTGATAGTGAGCAAATTTGTTTCACCTCTCCTCTTACTGGGAATGCTTCTAGCTTATCTCCATTCCATATGATACTTGCTGATGGTTTTAAAAAGATGTTGCTGATTATTTTAAAGAAAACTCTATTTATTCCTAAACTCTGTAATGTTTTCAATTTATGGATATTGGATTTTGTCAAATGCTTTTTCTGCATCTATTAAGATAACGAAATGATTTCTGTTGGTTTGGTTATTGATAAAGTCAATTATGCTAATAGTTTTCCTCATAATGAACCAGCCCTAAATTCTTAGTATAGAAAATATTTGTTAATGATGTATTATCCTTGTGATAACTTGCTATAATCTCTTTGCTGTTATTTTATTTAAGATTTTTGCATCAATATTCATTAGGAAAATTGGTCTATAATTTTCTTTATTTTGACTCTATCTGGTTTAGGTATCGGTACTATATATATATAATAAAATGCTTTTGGTAGGACTCCTTCTTTCCCAATTTTTCCAAATAGTTTTCATAGCATTGGAATTAATTGTTCTTCTAATGTTTGGTATATTTCACTTGTCCATTCATCAATTACTTTTTCTAAAATGGTACTATTTATGTAATTTATTTCCTCCTCTATTAGTCTCAGAAATCTATATTTTTGTAAGTTTTCATTTATTTCATTTAGATTATCAAATTTATTAGCAAACAGTTGAACAAAATGCCCCTAATTAATGCTCTAAATTATTTTCATTTTTGATATGAGTAATTTGATTTTCTTCTTTCCTTTTCTAATCAAATTAACTAAAGATTTCTCTATTTTGATGTTTTTTCATAAAATTAACTCAGTTTTATTATTCAAAAGTTTTGTTACTTTCAATTTAATTAATCTCTCCTTTCATTTTCAGAATTTCAAATATGCTCTTTAATTGGGGGTTTTTACTTTGTTCTTTTTCTAGCCTTTTCAATTTCATGCCCAATTCATTGATCTCCTCTTTATTTTATGCAAGTAAGCATCTGTTGGAATCCTTACTAACTGCTAACTAATTAGAGTTGATCTAATCTTACAAGAAGATGTTTTGGGCAGAACCTGAAACAAGGTACTAAGTAGAACTAAGTTCAATGAGTTCACACCTCCCTTGAAGCTCGTTGGGCCAGAGAGCACTATGGGAGAAAACCCATAATCCCTCTCTCTGGAAGGAGCATAAATAGGCCAATGGGCCAGTTGGAGAGGGCTTGAGAGAGGAAGACGCTACAAGTGGAGATTTCACCGGAATGACATGAAGACTGGAGCTGGCTGGAGGCTGAAGAAAGCAGAGGCAGAAGCAAAGGACAAAGTGGCAAGAGCTCTTGGAACCAAGCAGAGAGATAGGCCTCTAAGCTAACCGGGCTATATTGGGATAATAAAAGATCTGAACTTTTATCACCTGGCTGCTTTTTGAGAAGAAAAAGCTCACCACATTTTGGCGCCCTGAACGTGGGACAAACAGACCCCTCAGTGGAATTCAGTGGAAAAGCTCCGATCCTGATTCAAGTGGAAAAGCCTCTGATCCTGATCCAGTGGAAAAAACTTCAACCCAGAAATTAGGGTGAGTGCAACAAAGAAATTTTGTTAGAAGAGTTAAAGTAGAATTTCAGCTAAGATGGGACAGATATTTAGAAAACAGTCTGTTTCTGTTCAAGGAAAATGTTTAGAGAGCATTGTCAAAATTATGGAAAGCCAAGGTTTAATTATAAGTTTACAGCAAATCACTGAACTTTTACAAACTGTAAAGGACATATGTCCTTGTTTCTCTCTTGATAAGGAATTAGATCTAAATGAATGGAAATTGGTTGGAGAGGATCTTTGTCAATTCTATGATAAAAATGGGCCTAACTCAATAATTAATACATATAATGTAATACAATTGGCTATAAGAAGTTATTTAAGTGATAGAATGATGAAAAGGAAAGTACAGGAGGAAAAAGTGCCAACTTTACTAGGTGAAAAGGAGGATGAATCAGATGAGAATGGAGTTAATTACAATTCTGAGTATGATACTTCACAGCAGGAGGAATTAGGTGATTCCACATCTCATGACCCTCCCCCTGCAATTAATCCTTCATGTGTGGAACAAGGGGGAGGGAGAGAGACAGAAACACAGTCAGCTTCTCCTGTAAAGCAGAATTTGACAAGATTAGAAAAAGCATTAATTAAAGCAAAAAATGAAGGAGAAGATATATCTGATTTTATAAATGCATATCCTGTGATTGAAGAGCTCAACTCCTCAGGTCAAAAAGAGAGAAAATACACTCCTTTTAATTTGGGAAAAATTAAAGATTTGAAAAAGGGTTGCACTCTTTATGGGGCTACATCATCTTATGTGAAGATGTTACTGGATAATTTGTCTAATGAAATCCTAACCCCGAATGACTGGAAATCCATAACGAAAACATGTCTAGAACCGGGACAAAATTTATTGTGGCTTTCGGAGTTTCATGAATTATGTAGGATTCAAGCCCAACGCAATAGGCAAACAGAAGCTATTGTACAAGTTGCTTTTGACCAACTAGCTGGAGAAGGTCAGTATGCAGAGAGTTCAGAACAGATTTATTATCCCATAACAGTCTATGAGCAAATTTCTAAGGCTGCAATAAAAGCCTGGAATTCTCTCCCTGGACAGAAAGATGGAAATAATGCTTTCACAAAAATAGAGCAAGGTCCCAACGAACCTTTTGCAGATTTTGTGGGACGTTTACAAACAGCTGTAATAAGAACCATTGGAGACAATGCAACAACAGAAATATTGACTAGACATTTGGCTAAGGAAAATGCCAATGAGATTTGCAAGAGAATTATATGGGGGCTGGACAAAAATGCTTCTTTAGAAGAAATCATTAGACACTGTGCCACAGTGGGCACAAATGCTTATTATGCCCAGACTATGATGAACATGGAAAGACAAGGTCCTTCTTGGCAGAGGAATTCTAGAGAAACTCGTCGATGTTTTCAGTGCAGAAAAATTGGACATTTGAGAGCTCAATGTAGAAATGGAGATAGAGCGAGAAGACAGGGTGAGAGAAAACCCAAAACTCCATGTCCAAAATGTAATCAAGCCTTTCATTGGGCCTCTAAATGTATATTGACCCAGAGGAATGAGAGGCAAGGCCCAGCTCCAAAGTATCAATCAAAGGACAGGTGGGGCATGATAGCAGCTGAGGTTACACCCAGAGAGACTTTAGAAATTCAGAACTCTGATGTCATCAACCAACAGAAAAGCAATCAGGATTACAGTTGGGAAGAATACAGGCCTTTTAAGACAACAAGACAATATCCAATGCAAACAGCTCCAATGTAATTACCAGATGATGAGGAGAAATCCCAAAAGTGGTAAATAGAAGAGAATTAGATAGGTTAAGTGCTTGGGGAAGAGGATCTGCTTATATTTCCACAGATGAAGAAAGAATCAGATGGCTGACAATGAGACTGTCAAAAGGATTCTTAAAATCTTCAGAAATCATTGGGTTCCCTGAGATGAAAAAATTGTTGATGAGACTTTTTGCAGTACTTCAGAGCTTACAGGAATTATTAGATTCCTGGCACATGAACTAATGGACAATGGATTCCTTATGGACTATTTCTAGGACTTATGGACATTTGTAAATTTTCAGGTCGATTTATGTTGTTACATTACTACTAGCCTGTGTTATATTACTATGTGCTTATGTATTTTAAGCAATTGCAAGAATCATTGGATTTCTTGAGATGAAAGATTGTTGATGAGACTTTTGCAGTAGTTAAATTTTCATGTTGATTCATGTTATTTGTTACATTACCACTAGCCTGTGTTATATTGCTGTGTGCTTTTGTAAATTATGTATAATGCCTCCCATATTGATGGATTTATGTATACCATGTATATCTTGTTACAAAGTTCTGGCCCATATTGATGGATTTATGTGTACCCCTTCAGAAACCCCCTATGTTTTAAAACAAAAGAAAGGGGGAGATGTTGGAATCCTTACTAACTGCTAACTAATTAGAGTTGATCTAATCTTACAAGAAGATGTTTTGGGCAGAACCTGAAACAAGGTACTAAGTAGAACTAAGTTCAATAAGTTCACACCTCCCTTGAAGCTCGTTGGGCCAGAGAGCACTATGGGAGAAAACCCATAATCCCTCTCTCTCGTATCCCACAATTCCTCCCTCTTGGATAAAAGAAACAGACAGAAGCTCTCGGTCAGATTTCAGTAGAGTTACGCCAGAAGCATCTAGAAATATAAAATTTCTCCTAAGAACTGCTTTGGCTGCATTCCATAAAGTTTGGCATATTGTCTCACTGTTGTTATTCTCTTGGACGAACCTGTCAATTATGTCTGTTATTTGTTATTTAACCCACTCATTCTTAAAGATTAGAATGTTTGATTTCTAATTAATTTTTGTTCTATTTTTCCCTGGCTCTTTATTACATGTAATTTTTATTGCATCTTGATCTGAAAAAGATGGATTTACTATTTCTGCCTTTCTGAATTTGATTTTGAGGTTTTTAACCTCCTAATACATCGTTTTACTACTGAGAAAAAGTGCAATCCTTTCTCTTTCCATTTAATTTTCTCGAAAGAGCTATCATAGCTAACTTTTTTTTAAACATCCTTGACTTCTCTCTTATCTTTTTTATTTATCTAGTTTGATTTATCTAGTTTTGTTAAAGTAAGGTTGCGATTCCCCCAGTATAGATTTGCTATCTATTTCTTCTTTCAGCTAACTCCCTTAACTTCTCCACTAGGAATCTGGATGCTATACCCAAATGATATACTACTTGAACATGTGTTTAGTATTGATATTACTTCAGTATCTATGGTACCCTTTAGCAAAATGTTGTTTCTTTCCTTATCTCTTTTAATGAGATCTATTCCTGCTTTTGCGTGATTTGAAATCAGGACTGTTACCCCTGCTTTTTTTTTTTTTACTTCAGATGAAGCATACATTCAGCTCCAACCTTTTACCTTTACTCTGTATGTATCACTCTATTTTAAATGTGCTTTTTATAAACAATGTATTGTAGAATTCTGGCTTTTAATCTAGTCTGGTATCTGCTTCCATTTTATGGGAGCATTCATTCTATTCACATTCACAGTTAAAACTACTAACTTTGTATTTCCCACCATCGTATTTTTCTGAAGTTATACATTTCTATTTCCTTTCCTCCTTTTCCTCCTTCTCAATGTTTTGCTTCTGACTACCACCACCCTCAATCTGTCCTTCTCCTTTACCATCCTTTCTTCCTTTCTTATCCCTTTCCCCTACTACTTCCCTACAGGGTGAGACAAGTTCCTCTATTAAACTAAATATGATTGATATTTTCTTTTTGAGCCAAATCTGATGAATTAATGTTCACACAATGTTCATCCTCCCTCTTTTCTTTCCCTCAATTCTAATAGGTCTTTTTTTTTTTTTTTACTTTTTCACAAGATATAATTTACTTCATTTTACTTCTCCTTTCTTCTTCTTCCAGTACAATCCCTTTTCCACCCCATTTTTTTTATATCATCGCAACAAAGTCAAATTATACCTAGACCCTCTAAGTATATCGTTAATAAAAATGCTGTTCTCATAAGTTAAACATATCATTTCCTATAAGGATGTAAACTTTTTAACCTTAAAAAAAATTTTGTTTTTCCTTCCCTTTTCACCCTTTTATGCTTCTCTTATGTTCTGTATTTGGAGATCAAATATTCTGTTCAAGTCTGGTCTTTTCATCAAATGTAAGTGTAAATCCTCTATTTCATCAAATACTCATCTTTTTCCCAGAAAGATAATGCTTCATTTTTTTTTTGGATAGTTGATACTTGGCTGAAATCCAACTTCCTTTACCTTCTCGAATATTATATTTCAGGCCCTTTAATCCCTTAAAGTGGAAACTGCTAGGTTCCAGGTAGTCCTGATGGTGGCTCCTCAATATATGAATTTTTTTTTCTGGATGTTTCTGGTAGTTTCTCTTTGATTTTATAATTTTGAAATTTAGATACAACATATCTTGGGGTTTTTATTTTGGAGTCTCAGGAGGTAATGGGTGGATTCTTTCAATCATTAACTTTATCTTCTGTTTCTAAGACATCAGGGCAGTTGATGATTTCTTGAAAGATATTGGTTAGGGTCTTTTTTTCATTGTGGTTTTCAGGTAGTCCAATAATTCTTAAATTATCTCTTCTGGATCTATTTTCCAGGTAAGTTGTTTTTCCTATGAAGTATTTCACATTTTTTCCCTATATTTTCATTCTTTTGGTTTTTGTTTGATTCTTGATGTCTCATTGAGTCATTTACTTGTATTTGTTCAATTCTAATTTTCAGTAAATTATTTTCTTCAGTTACCTTTTTTTCCTTTTGCATTTGGCCAATTGAACTTTTAAATGAGTTGTTTTGTTCATTGGACTTTTTTTTCATATTTCACGAAGTAAACGTGCATATTCTTCTATGCATATTTTCACAATTATGCTGCACAAGAAAAATCAGATCAAGAAGGAAAAAACAAAAGAGAAAGAAAACAAAAGGCCAACAACAATTAAAGTGAAATTACTATGTTGTGATCAACATTTACTTGCCAAAGTCCTCAATCTGAGTGCAGATGACTCTCTTGTTAAGTCAAGAAACTGGTTTCAATCACTTCACTATTGAAAAGAACCATGTCCATCAGAATTAATCATTGTATAATCTTCTTGTTGTTCTGTACAATGTTCTTTTGTTTCTACTAACTTCATTTTGCATCAGTGCCTGTGTGTTTTTCCAAACCTTTCTGAAAGCATCCTACTGATTGTTTCTTATAGAACAACAATATTACATACAATTCATATACCATAACTTATTTAATCATTCTCCAACTGATGGGCATCCACTCAGTTTCCATTTCCAAGGAGTTGTTTTCTTTTTTTATTTCACTAAAACTATTGTTGAAGGGGTGATTTTCTTCAGACAATTTCTGTGTTTCCTTTTCCAAAGCTCTCAATTCCTTTCCTCATTTTTCTTCTAATTCTCTTAATATCCTGTTTGAATTCTTCCAAGAGAGACTTTGAGTTGGAGAGCAACTCATATCACCTTTTGAGATTTCATCTGGAGACATTTGTCTTTTAGTGTCTTCAAGTTTTGAGATCTGTTCTTCCTTGTCTCCATAAAAGCTATCTATAGTCAGAACTCTTTTTCCTTTTTGACTCATTTTTAAAGGTTGAGATCTGCCCTTAGGCCAAAGGGGAGATTGTCCTAAATTTCCTCTCTAAGCTTCAAGCTGCCCTGGGGCCATCTAGGTGCCCACCAACACAAATGTATTACATGACCAATATATGTTAGGTACTGTGCTCAATGGTAAGTATAATACAAAAGGCAAAAACAGCTCCTGACATTAGGAGAGTGAAATGTTGGAGATGCATTGTGTGAGTAAGAAAATGAGGGTGTTCTTAAGAATAATAGGGCAGAGTTTGAGGAGAAGAGAATGAATTCAAGTTTGGTTATATTGAATTTCTATAGGACATCTATTTTAAGATATCTAATAGGCAGGAGAAAAGTTAATGAATCAATTAATGAATGAATAAATGAATAATCTTAATATTTTAAATCAGCATTAATACATTCATAAATCTTAGTATCATTAATCTTGTTGCTCTTTAGTAATTTTTTCAGTGATATGCAATTCTTCATGACTCCATTTGAGATTTTCTTGGCAAGATACTAACATTGTTTGCCTTTTCCATTTTCAGCTCATTTTACAGATGAGAACTGAGGCAGACAGAGCTAAGTGTCTTGCCCAGGGTCACATTGTTAGTAAGCATATCAGGCTATATTTGAACTCAGAAATACAATGAAGAATTTTTAAAACCATGGAATCATATCAGCTAAATTCTGTGATTATGCATTTAGTTGGAAGAATTAAATACAAAGGGGAAAACATTCCTTGACTGACTACCAATATTTATCAAGCATATTTCAGGATATCATTTTAAAACATGAAATTTACTGGACATTCTGAGAGCTCAGGATTCCATCTGTGTTTTGATTAAAATATTGTAAATGTTTTGTCTAAGTACTTCAAAGTGATTTTACTATAACATTATGTGTTTCACATAATGCTATCAAATGATAACATTACATTGCATTATGAGAATCTGATGAGAAAAACAGATTTCATTTTTTTTCATGACAGCTTAAATGTGTTCTGATTATGTTTTTCCAGAGTATTTTATTTGGGAGTTGAAAAGGAAAAAATTAGAAGGAAAAGATATGATAAGAATAGACATTTGATTTTCCTATAAATCTGGTGTGAAATATGATATGAAATGAGTGCAACTGTTCATCATAGTCAAAGATTAATCTATACCATCTCAGCTAAGCAAAAGTTTTTTTTGCAGTTGTAAATATTTTTTCTGATATCTAAAAAAAAAAAAAAGGAAGAGAAAATATGCTGAAATCCAGGGGTATATTATAGAAATTTCCATTAAAGTGAACTGCTAGTAAGAAAGCAGAAAATCCATACCAATTTTCTATAATAAAGAACATTCAAATGGAATGGTGTTGGCAAAACTCTCATTAACAACAATTTGTAGAAGAAAACTTATCCATCACCTAATTTCCCCAAATTCCTCTTCAAATAATTTGAAATAACACCTTAAAATGAATCCAAAAGTCTGAGGTGGAAGAAGTTCTCCCATCTGAGGTTTTACAAAAAACTCTTGATCACTTCCTGGTAGGAAATATGCAGTGAATGACTCTGGGTACCTAGAAAAACGTATGAAAATCATCCCATTAAAGCAGATCATTATACCAATCCATGTGAAGAAAACTTGATGAATATAGCTGATATCCTGCTGCAGTAGGCTTACAATTAAACATTAATGATGCTATACAGCTGTGAGCCCTGATACTTGTTATTTCATGGAATGCTTAGAGAATAATAATGAAAGGGGCTTGAAAATGGTAATAATAAAAATGATATTCTTTTCTTAGGATTACACAGAGTAACTCAAAATGAAATTTTAATCATGTACTATAATTTCTCATGTAAAATCATGTTTCATGTAAAATATGTCTCCTAGCTCCAAACACTTGGGTTAAATAATCCTTCTTAAATGTGTCAAATCAAAATTGAAATCATACTAGCCACTATATAACTTTTTATCTGTGTTCTCATGTCATTCTGGATGTACTTAGCTATGATCAGAGTTCATATCTATGAAAGGAGAATGAAAAAGGGAAATGACAACAACAACATCATTTACAGACTTCTTTAAAACATTTAATATGAAATTCACTTTACATTATGTTAAATAAATTGATGAAAATGGCTTGTAAAATGTAAAATAAGATATATTGGAGTTATTTATTCAGTGATGAAGAGGACTTAAAAATCTGGCTAAGGAAATAATTTATTTAACTTAAAGCTGTAAGTGGCTATTTAAGATAATAATATCAAGATGTTAGTAACAAGGTTGGTATAATTACAAAATGTGGTTTTTTCTTATGGAACAATTTCTATTAGCTCCTATTTGTATTAGAATTTTTCAGGAATTTACTATAGGACTGTAATGGCAGGCAATAAATACGGTATGTTTTTTTTTTCCTTATAAGCAACAATTACATGTATATGATTCTATCAACACCAGTCTTTAGACTATCTGACCTTCATCAGATGAAATAGCATCGATCTGATTTTTCCACTTAAGTTAATTTACTGACACTTGAGTATTGAATTTAATGTTTTAGACACATTCCATTTTCAATTTTTTTTATTTTCCCAGATGGAGACAGACCATCCCTTGTCATCTCTCAGATCTGTGGAAAAGGAATGAAGTGATGGCCAAAAAGAACTAGCAGACATAATGAAATGAAAAATGAATTGTTTTGATTATGCCTAATTAAAAAGTTTTTGTACAAATAAAACCAATGCAGCCAAGATTAGAAGGGAAGCAGAAGACTGGGGAAAAAATAAAAAAGATATGCTTATTACTAACAAACTTGAAAACATATAAATAAATTAGAGGAAGAAATTATCTTTTTAATCTACGAATGACCAAAAAACACTGAGTGTTGTGGACAAGTCATTTAATGGATAATTCTGATTAGATAGGATTTTAAAAGGTTTTCAACAAATAAATCAAACACATCTCTATTTCATATTCAGATGAAAAGATTTAGCTGGGAAAGAATAAAACATATTTTCATCAAGTTTCTTTCAAAAAAATCTTATTTCTAACATAAATAAGGAAAGACCCAAGTTTATAAGAAGAAAACAATTTTCAAATGAATAGTCAAAATATATGAAGAGGAAATGCTCAAGAAAAAAATGACAGTGTTAAATATAATCATGGGGGGGAAAGTTTCTAATCAATAACAGCTAGATGGATTCAAAGTAGAATAATTCTGAAATCCATTAGATTTGATAAAGCTGAATTGATCAAGCCATTTGATCTGAAAAAGATTAAAGAAAAAGAAAAAAATGGTATGGTAGAAACAAAATTTGAAACCAGGGGGATATCTATAATTCGGGGAAGAGTTGAAACTTATGATATGTGAATTTAATGGAATGTTATTATCCAAAAAGAACATTTTAGGGAAATCTGGCGGTAACTGAAAATAGATAGGGAATGAAGTGAACAAAATCAGGAAAATAATACTTTAACAATTGCCTTACCCAAGTGAAAACTTTGAAACCTGAAAATTAAGGAATCTAATCAATAAAATAATCAAGCATTATTCCAGAAAAAATTTATAATGAAGAATGTCACAAATTTTCTAGAAGAGAAAAATATGTAGAAACTACATTTTAGTTTCTACAGAAACTAATTTTAAACATATTCAATGTGAGAATTCATTTTGCTTATTTCCCTTTGTACAATGGTTATTCTTTGTTTTGTTTCTAAAAGGTAAGGAAAAAATAGAATCTTTTCATTAAAAAAGTCTATTAAATAAATTTTAATATGAAGTCACAGGCATGTAAGATTGGAAGAACAGAGAGATCAGTTTTTTTTTTCAAAAGCCAATAACTATTGCTATGAATATATATATATTTTTCTTTTTGTCATGAGAAAAACAATAGACTATAGGATTGAAAATTTTAAAAAAACTAATTTTTATTGTTGAAATTTGCTTTTTCTTTCGGGATTAAAAACAATCTTGTTAGAAATCCAAAGGAATATGCAACATATATTTGTATCAGAATATAGAATATAGAGATTTTTTAAAATAGAGCTTAATTACTGCAATGCAAACTTTGCTCATGGCATATAATGAAAAAATTAAGAAATGTATGTAATTTATTAATAATGTGACATTTCATCAGACTAAAATCTCACTGAAAACCAATAAGTTAGACTTTAAATATATGCAATATTTAAAAAAAAACCTGATAAGTAATAGAAATTTCCATGAAAAGAAATTAAAAATATGCTAAAAATTATAAACTTAATGCCAAGACATTTAAAAATAAGCCATAGAAGGAAAAGGATACCATGTGAAAAGATTTTAAATGTAAAATTTCTGTTTTATTGTATTTGAACAATATTTAATTACTGTTCTTATATAATATACATATTCACAAAACTATAATTTTCAATTAATTATCTCATTGCTTGAAAATCATGATCAGTGAAATGCAAGATTTAGACAAAGGGCCTATGGGAGGAAGGGAGACAGACAGATGGATAGATAGATAGATAAAAGCAGAGACAGAGATAGAGAGACAGACACAAACAAAGTTAGCAATCATACAATAATAGAATTTCAAGGACCTCACTGGCATTGTGCCCAATCTACAAATGAAAAAAGTACCTTTAAAGAAACCCCCCACGTAGTCATGATTTAAAGAATTCCTTGAAATGAACTGAAATTTTCATTGGAATTTTTTTGAAAAACTCCCATTAAAAAAACCTACATTCTTTTTTACTTTTGAACAGCCTAAATTATTATATTTTCTACTCAAATTTGGTGAAAATTTAGTAATTTTAATTCATCTCAATTTCAAGTATAGAATATAAAGAGATTTTTACACCGGTCTACAGAAACTGACCTATATGTATACTATACAGTATCAAGTATTACCTTTTACAAAAGGCAAGTTAGTCTCTCTCCTAGAAAGAAATGGGAGTTGTAGGAGAGAGGAAGATGACAAAGGCAAGGGGACATAACTTTATTTTCAAGATTACCAGAGAGAATAAAGTATTATTTCAAATTATATGAGAGGCTTCAGGAATGAAATAGAAAAGAAAATAATGAGAAGAATCAAAGTAGAATTTTAACTAATATCAAAAAGCTAAAGCTTAGAAGGATAAATCACATAGAATAGAAGAAAAATACCACTGCATATATAAAGAAAGTCATAAATGAAATTCTTGTAAGATTAGAAAGCTGTGAGGGAAGCAGAATCTTCTATGTAAATTATGATGGTACATTTCCATAAGTGCCATGAAGTGAAAAGTCATCCAGAAATGATCAGAGAAAGAATTTCACTGTGTTGATGAGCAACTCTGTGATTAAGGGCATTGGTTTTGTTGAACTGTTATTAACTAGGAGGATTAGAGAATCTTCTTTTTGCCTGGGATATATGTGTAGTATATGATTTTGAGCCTCCTGAGATTTGTCAAATCTGATAACTGCTATCCATTTCTAATGACTTATGTATAGACATATTATAAGGTATCTAAACATAATGATTACAGGTATGATATTCTAGACATACATAAATATTAACAAAGATCTTATGTAGGTCATGTTTTTATCATGAATATAAATTCAATGTATGATATTCAGGAGAGAAAGGCAGATTTGGGAAGTAAACAACTGGTTAAGGAGATGATGTTTGAAAATGTTATTTAAATTTCAAGGCCATCACTTAAAAATAGACAAATGTTGAATACTTGGCCAGGGATAAAATACTTTTAACAAAGTCCAGTAAAATATATTTCCCTGGAGTCTTTTGAATTTAATGAAAAAGACTTTAAATTGAAAAAGATGCAGCAAAGAAATAATTGCTCACAAAGATTCTGCCAAGTCTTATACCATAAATAAGTAGCAACTATAACATAGGAAGAAAACTAGTAGAAAAATGAACCAATAAGTAATTCATAGTTAGCAATATTCAAGAAGAAAGCTAGCAACAAATCCTATGATGTCAGAAATCTAAATTCTTCTACAATTTGGTAAAAATAATAAACAAGCAGAACTATAGATTCTAATACATGATACCTAATGTGGCCTTACATATCACTGAACCTTTATAAGATGGTACTCATATTCTGTATGTGACTTTAAAAATATGTATCTTATTGAAAAATTCCAACTAAATTCAAATTTAAAGCATGCTGTAATAGTATGTACCTGACACAATGCTTAGGCTTAGGAATATGAAAACAAAAATCAAGGCTTTTTCAATCAATAAGTTTTTTTGGGGAAAGGAATGGAGTAGGTAGATATAAAATATATAGAAATAAAAACAAAGGGATGGAGAAGAGTGAAGAGCATTAATAACTAATAATAAGGAAAGTTTCATATAGGAGATGACAACTGTGCTGAGCACAGAATCTAAGATATGAAGAGTTGATGACAAAAAAGGAGAATACTCCAGATATTCTCTGGAGTATCTGTACAATATTCAAAGAGCAAAGGGCTTAGTTAGATATGATATTCTGGTAGGCAATGGAGCTAGGATTATGGCTGAAAAATAGCCTACCCAGGAAAACTGAGAAAAATCCATCAGAGGAAAAAATAACTATATCTCTGGAATCCTGCCTATGGCTCCACAATATTGGAAGTGCTTCCTTCTAGCTGCTTGTTATGGGCTGGTTTTTTCACCATAACCTTGGAGCTCTGGAATTTGGCTACAATAATTTTGGCATTTCTTTCAGAAGGTGATTGGCTGATTCAATTCTACTTTACTCATTGGATCTAAGATATTAGGGCAATTTTCTTTGATAATTTCTTAAAATGAGATGACCAGACTCTTTTTTTCTTTTGTCTATGATTCTCAACTAATCCAATAATTCTTCAGATCTTTTAAATGAAATAGTTCATATTTTCTTATAATTTTTCATTCTTTTGATTTTCTTATATTGTTTCTTGATTTCTCATGGAATTATTAGCTTGATTTCTAAAATTTTAAATTTTTAGAATCATTTTCTTCATTGATCTTTAGTACTTTTTCCATTTGGCTAATTGCGGTTTTAAGTTATAATATCTCCAGTATTTGATATATCTTTTAAAAATTAAGATGTTAGTTCTATTTTTATAATTTCTTAAACTGTTCTTATTTTATTGTTCAATTTTTATTCTACCATTCATATCTATATTTAACATATCAAGGAATTTTGCTAGGTTTATGACCAATTTGTATTTTTTGTTTTTGTTGTTTTGAGACTTTGCTTGTCACTGTTTTCACACGGTGGTCTCTTTCTGAGTTTGTGTCTTGATCTGACTTGGCACCATAGTAACTTTTATAGCCATCTTCTTTGTATTACTCTTTGATTTTTCCAGTTGATTTCTTGATTTTGACCTTTATTTTAAAACTGGACTTGGATCACTTTGAGGGATGTGAACACTGTCCCAAGCTTTAGACTTTTTCATGTTGCTGTTTTCTGATGTCATTCTGGTAGTCTGCAAGTTTTTAGTGTTCCAAGATGCTGTCATCTGGGTAGAGATGTGGTCACTGCACTCCTGTAGAAATGTAGCACGGGCTCCTATTGTCTTGTAGAACAAAAGCACTCCTCTCTATCCTGCAACTGCTACCCAGAATTTCATATGGGCAATAGAATTGCCAAAAAGCTCTGTTTTCCATTTCAGGTCATGGTACTCTGTTTCTGACCATTTGCTAATTCTCTTACTCCCTCTGAGCTAAGAGCTGCTGAAACTGCTACTTCCACTGTCATAGCTGCCTCCAATACCCATTGCAGGTGGTGCTGCCATTTGTGCTCCAGACCAAACCCCACCCTCATCTGCATGAATTCTATAATGTATTGTTTCCCATGCATAGTCTTCTATCTCTCATTTTCATGCCTGTTACCATCTGTGGTATGGAATTCTCCCCCTTCTCACCTCTTGTTGTCCATGATTTCATTGAAGACTCAATTCAGCTTCCTTTTTCAGCGTGAGACAATTAAGAACTTGAATCTTAAACATATGCTTTAACATATATTTTAAAAATGCAAGTATATTTTAATGAAATATGTGTATATAATAAAGCTAATTGTCAAGTAATTTACCAATTTCAATAAGCACTTAAATAGTGTCTGCCATATTCTTTCTAAATTCTTCTAAGTTTTGTTCTAAAATACTAGAAAGTAAGTTTTATGAACACTGTTCTTTACCTCAAAAAGCAGGCCAAAAATATTTCATGATATAAACTCTTTAGCATTTTCCTTGAAAGGCATTTTATTCAATTTTAGCATGTTTTATCTACAGATGCATCCATTTCTAGATTTCCATATATATTTCTTCTAGAAGACAAAACACTATGCACTGAAATTTCAAAGCATGGAATGGGGAATGGAGTGAAAGTGGTATCCCTTTAGCATATTCCCTGCCCCTGAAAATGTGCATAATCTTTCTTCATCCAAAATAATCCTTCTAATTTATAATGCTTCTGAGCAGAAATTTTTAGTTCAGAGAATAGGAAGAAATAATTCAGAATAGAGACTGTATTGGCTAGAGAAAGACTATTATAAATGCTCTTTTGGGGGGATATTTATACAAAAAAATCTTTTATTCTTTTCATAAAGAAAAGGACAACATACAGTTGGAAGCAGATAGAGCAACTGTATCATATTCTCAATAGAGAAGAATTTATTGTCACTACCATCATATTTGGTAAATTAAATTATATATTAAAAAATCATGAGAATTACTTCTTGTTTCAAGTATAGACTGATTTTAAACTTCCTGTCAAAGAAAACTGTAAAAAGATCAATTGAACCAAGTCCTATATGAGAAATAAAGTCTATTACAAATACTTGGTTTTTAATTAAAAATTATCAATTATTGGCACTTATAAAACATATATTAGATACTCAAGACCAAAGGAAGTTAAGGCAACATATATGTTTTTAACTTCCATCATGAAGAATAACATAAAATTCTACTGTCTTTCCTGAAATATCTGGTTCTTCTAGATCTATTCGCAATGTACAGAAAATTAAAAGGCTATAAGAAATCAGAATAGCTAAAAACTGTTTTTTATATTATGAATGCTAGAGACATTCAAAACTATAAAACTATGTCATAGTAGAAGTTCTGAATTAATGAAAATAGGAGCATGTTCTATTTTTTAAAATATAAAAATTAATATACAAAAAATGCTCTAAATCACTATTGATTAGAGAAATGCAATTTAAGATAACTCTGAGGTACCACCTCAATTTAGCTAAGAAAGGAAAGACAATGATAAATGTTGGAGGAGATTTGGAAAAACTAGGACAGTAATGCATTGTTCACAGAATTGTGATGTAATCCAATTACTCTGGAGGGCAATCTGGATTTATGCCCACAGGACTATAAAACTGTTCATAACCTTTGATCCAGCAGTATCACTACTGGATCTGTATTCCAAAGAAATCATAAGTGGGGGGAGGGAGAGGGAGGGAGAGACCACATGTGCAAATGTATTTGTAAAAGCTCTTTTTGTGGTGGCAAAGAATTGGAAAATGAGTAAATGATCATCAGTTGGAAAGTGGCTGATTACGTTTTGGAATATGAAAGTAATAAAATATTATTGTTTTATAAAAATAATCAACAAGCTGATTTTTAAAAGGCTTAGGAGGATTAATATGAACTGATGCTGAGTGCAACAAGCAGAACTAGGAATACATCATACATAGTAACAGTAAGATTGTGCGATGATTAAGTATAAAAAAGACCTGGTTCTTCTTAACATTTCAGTAATCCCAGGCAATTTCAATAAACTTTGGATGGAAAATGCCATCTGCATACAGAGAGAAATAAAGAAACTGAATGTAAATCAACATAGGTTATATTCACTTTTGTTTCCTTTTCCTTCTGTTTATTTTTCTCTCGTGGTTTTCCCTTTTGTTCTGATTTTTCTCTCCCAGCATGATTCATAAGAAAATATGTTTAAAACTGAATGTATGTGTATAACCAGAAAAAAATAATAAACAAGAAATGATTACTTTTCAGTACAGATACAGTTGTAGAAAAAAAGTAAAGCTTTTCTCCATTCAAATAATATATATGTAATATATATGTGTATGTGCTTATGTATATGATGAATACAAAGTAATATTAGGTTGGGTTGAAGCATATATATATGTTTTTTTTTTAATTCTGAAAAGCTTTATTATAACATGGCACTTAGATTGAACCTTGAAAGAGGTTGGGGTTTCCAACCTGGCAGGATTGTTTTGTCAGAATTAGTCAAAGAGCCTGTAAAGAGACCCAGAGACAGTAATGAGATGGAATATCATGATTTGGGAACAACAAAGTTGTTGGTTCACATATGTAAGGTACAAGGAGAATAAGGTAAAAAAATATCTGATGGATCAGATGATACCCAGTTGCAAAGACTTTTACCTGTTACAGGAGTTTGCATTTTATCTTAAAAACAATAGGAAGACATTGATACTTTTTAGGCTACAAATTGTGTGGTGTATGTGACATAGGCAATCCTGTGTCTTTTTTTTTTTTAAATAAGAAATTCTGAATCTAAACATCACTCATCTTTAAAAAGTAAAGCTAAACACAGTTAACAAAACAGAGCTCCTTGTTGTTCACAGGAGGTAAAATAGTGACAAAAATAATACAGGATTATTAAATTAGTTAATTAAAAGGTTTTTTTGAGAGTTTTGTTCTGTAAATTTCATGCAGAATTTAAGACTTTTCTATTGATTAGAAATTCCTATAATTAGTGATGGAATTATTTAATCAACCTGTCAAAAGAAAGTGATAAAATGAAGGATGAAACATGTTATTTTTAATATAAAGGTTTAATTACTTTGATTTGATCAGATTTAATACAAAATGAAATTACAAAGTTACATTAATTTATGAGACAGTATAATGATTCAATTACAATAATTCTTCATTGTAAAATGTTTACTTTTTCCAAAATATTAACAAAGATAATCCTATCCATTAGAGATCTAGGCATTTTATGAATTCAGCTCAGTGTGTGTTATTTTTGAATGAGTGAGTCTGATAAACAAATATAGAAGCAGGGATTATAGTTTATCTAAACTTTGTATTCCCCCTGTACCTTAGCAGAATCTGTATATTAGGACATTAAGAAATGTTTGCTAAATTTGAATTTATCCAAAGAACATTGAAAATGGAATTGGTTTGCAGACAAGACATTATGAAGAGAAATGGAAATGGACAATAAATCTCCTCCCCAAGAGATAATTTTCTTAGTGTAAACAAGTATGATATTAAAAATCTGCTGCCTACTAAACAAGCTAAAATTTATTTTTGCAGTTACGGTTGTAAAGGGAATTTTTTGAAACCTGACCAAACTTGGAAACATATTCAGAGCAATCAGGAAGGAACATTTAATCAATTAGTGGAGAAACAGAGCCCTCATTCATGCACGGAATTGTATTTCTTCTCAGCTAATTAGTTTAGAAAAATGGTCCTGTTGATTACAATGAACAATTTCATTTTAAAAGACACCAAATTTGGTATGTAATAGTCTGATCTGAGATGTGAGAATTGGAATGAAAATACTATGAAAAGCCACAGGTCTCTTATTTAAATTATTTTGCTAAAAAAAGCTTGCAATTTTCCTAAGTATAAAAGGAAAAACGAATATATTCTTCAATTTTCAAGATCTTTTTGACTTGCCTCAAGCACTGAATTATCTATAGAATCCCATTAAATCCACAAATCCTTGGAGTTTAACCCATTTTAAGCCAAATAAACTTATTTATAAGCATCTATTAAACCAATATATGATGCCCTCATTAATACCTATTTTATGTAGGATCTGTAGAGATTCATAGGTTCAATGAAAGATAGATTGAAAAGGCTATTACTTAATTTGGGCCTTTGGATGGGTTTTATTTTCAGTAAAATTGAGATGCCATCCATAAGGGTGTCCATGGCAGGTTCTGTCTGGGATTTTGCTATTGATGATTTGCTCCCTGAATGCACCAGATGGCTACCCTTCTTTCTTATAAATACAGGAAAACTGGATTAGACTGCAGATAAATTGATCATAGTAATATTCAGCAGCTTAGCTGACACAACTGTTTTTCACATTCATGGATCAGAAACATTCTAGTTTTATTTCATGTGACTTGCTTATATGAGGTACATGATTTGAACCTTTAGTATTACACTATAATACAAGCATCATGCTTCACAAACTAAGGATCCTACATTCCTTCAGGATACTTTTATATATATTTTTTCAGACATATTATCCTATGGTTGTTCTCTTCTAGTTATAGTTCAAGTTAATATATAATCAAAAATATATAATTCCAAAGTAAAAACATATCAAATGTAGTCTAGACAATGCAGAATACTTAAATACAATATTTCCTATAATCTGGACCTTGATCTTGACTTATATAAAGGAAGTTTGCAGTCACTCTTTTTTCAATAGCCATGGACTGATAGAACCGGGTTCCAGGTTGTTTTAGTACTTTTTCATCTTGCCCATCATTTGGGGAATGGCTGAATAAGTTATAGTATATGAATGCAATGGAATATTATTGTTCTATAAGAAAAAATCAGCAGTATGATTTCAGAAAGGCCTAGAGAGACTTACATGAACTGATGTTAAATGAAGTGAGTAGAGCCAAGAGAACAT
The DNA here is from genome assembly GCF_016432865.1 of Antechinus flavipes. Classification (NCBI taxonomy): domain Eukaryota; kingdom Metazoa; phylum Chordata; class Mammalia; order Dasyuromorphia; family Dasyuridae; genus Antechinus; species Antechinus flavipes. Next base: position 267,302,960 of record NC_067400.1, on the reverse strand, counting down.
TGTACACAGCAACAGCAAAATTATGTGATTATCAGTTCTGTTGGATGTGGCTCTTTTAAGAGTGTCATGATTCAGGCCAGTTGCAATAGGCTTGTGATGGAGAGAGCCATGTGTATCCAGAAAGAGGCCTATGGGGACTGAATATGAATCACAACATAGTATTTTGATCTTTTTTTGCTGCTGTTTCCTTGTTGATTTTTTTTCTTTCTCATTTTTCCCCTTTTGATCTATTTTTTTCTTGCACAACATTATAAAGTTGGAAATATGTTTAGAAGAATTGCCCATGTTTAAACTACATTGGATTACTTCTTGTCTAAAGGAGGGAGGTGAGGGGAAGGGGAAGGGAAAGAGAAAAAATTGGAACAAAAGGTTTTGCATGTTGGAAATTATCTTTGCATGTATTTGTAAAATAAAAAGTTATTATCAAAATTTTAAAAATTAAAATATTTTTCATTTTAATGTTGTCATCTATTACATTAACTTATCCTAATGGAACTATGTGTTATCTTGTTGAAAGGCCTTATTGAAGGCCTTGAATTCCATGCTAACTTTAATCTGTCGCATGTAGGGAGCCATTAAAAAATTTTGAGCAGAAGTGTCACAGATCATTATGGTGTAGTGGAAAGAGGATACAGTTTCCAAACTTTTTGCTAATACTATAAAATACTAATGCTAATAATTACTAATAATACTATTAAAATACTAATACTATAAAACTTACATAGATTTGTAAAGACACTAAAGTATTTCCTTCCACAGTTCCTGTTACAAAAGAGAAAACTGAGGCAAACGGGGTTATGATTTTCCCATAATCACATGCCTAATGTATGAAGCCAGAATGGAACTAGCAAAGATGTGTCTTCCTGACTATAGGCCTGGCACTTTATCCACTGAACCACTTAACTGCCCCTTCTTAACCGTTACTCTGTTCTATTTTGTTATGCAGATATATTTTATTTGTCTTATTTCCTTGACACACTGTAAGTTTCATGAGACTGGAGAGCATTATATAATTTTTGTATCTGCTCTAGCATAGTTCTCTGCTCATGATTGATGTTTAATAAATGTTTGCTGAAACAAATTTAATTTGATGTTTCAATTAAATTTTTGATGAGAAACTATGAAGAGTGTAGAGGCAAAGCAGAATCATGTGGTACACTTATAGGAATCTCCTTCTGAGGAGGTTCCATTGATGTAGAACTGAATTTCAGGAGACTGGATCTGAATATATAAAATTTGAGTTTCATCTGCACAGAAAAACATACCCACAGAAATACATATATTGTATTCCACCCCATTCTAGCCTTTTCTTTTTCATTGGGATTATTCACAATTAATAACTTGGATAATCAGTTTTTATACCATTCTGAACCATTAAAAATGTAAAGGATCATTTCCCTTTTTAAAAAAATTCTCATACATAGTTACCATTATTGTTTAATTCCTCATCATGTCTTGTCTGGAATATTGTGATTGTTTTTTTAACTGGTCTCAGCTTTAATTCTCATCTTTCACCAATTAAAATGTTACATTTTTGGCTAAATAATTTTCTAGTGGCACAGATCTGACCATTTACATATACTAACACACATGCACATATCTGTGTATTTTGAATGCAAATGTATGTCTATATCATACACAGTTTGAGATATTTTAGTATAATTTCCACCATCCCTAATGAATTAGGTCCAAAAACTTAAACAAGTTAAATTTCTCCCTTGTAATTATACTCTAGGCTACTTCTGAAGGGTCAAATATGGTTGTCCAATGACATCAATTTGAGCCCATATCTGTGACTTTCCTCTAAGATTATCAATTGAGGATCATCTAATTAGCTTTCCTTAACCAGATTTTAGAAAGGGGCATTACTAATGCAGTGCTAAAATTTTTTCTCATTCATGGGATGTTCAAGAATGACATGGTATAGTCTACTTAACAGGCACTTTGGGGAGTTGGAAGTCCATTTTGCTCTTGCCCTTTAAAATAAAGACACTAATATTTACCTGATCCAGGGATACTGCTAAGATACTGATGAGAATATGGGAATTACTGTCCCTGGGTTATAATGCTAGGTCAGAGCTCTTGCTTTCTGAAAGTGCTATTTGTTCAATATGTGAAGTGGTCCAAAATTTCTCCTTAACTTTGGTGAATCTGTTTCGATGTGTTCTTAATTCCTTATGAAGACTATACTACAAGATGATCTGGGGATTCAGTTAAGGTACTAATAGAAAGATAGAAAGGCCAGAATCTTCTTAACTTACATGGTCCTCCTCTAGCCAAGGTAGGAAGAAGGAGAAGGAAATTTAACAAAGACCAAAACTAAGTCTTCTCTTTTTCTCCACAAAAGGTTTATTTTTAGAAAGTATAGAAAGAATGTCATATCTTCTCACTGAGTTAAGGTATGAGTCCAAAATGGAATGGAGTGCTATCTCTTTTGATTTGTTTATTTGTCTTACACAAAAGAGCTTATTTTCAAAAGTCATAGATATAAAATGGAAATATAAGCTTTAGTCAATTTTCACTAGAAATTACTTTAGCTATTATAAATCCTTATATCATAAAAAAATACATCATCAGTTTAGGAAAATGGAATATTGGGAGAACAAAAATCAAGTAGTTGCTATGATATTATTATAATGTTCTGATAGGTGTCTGATATAACTAGAGACTTAATATTCTTTAAAAATGGGTAAAATCAAGACAATCATTTCAATTATAGGAAACAGAAACCTGTAATGTCCTTTTGTCTTGAAGAATCTTTAACCTTGTTTTGAAGGCATCCAGTTTTTATTATAGAAAGAGAACCATATGTTGTTTTGGGTTTATTCAGAGATTTTATTATTAATCAAAACCTTTTAGGTTTATAATTTGCCAGTGAAAATATTTTTATATTTTAATAAATAACCTCAATTGAAACAACTTAACCTTTTCTATACCAATGGAAAACGTAGAGAGCACAAAACATCTACATGTAATTATAAGTAATAAACACATTTTTGTGCTAATGGAATCAATTGTGTTAAGTTTAAACATCATTTTAAAAGAATTTTCTTATTTCAAATATTTTGTAAGGTATATCAGAATTAAAAATTTAAGGATTTGAAAAAAAGCTATAAGTCCCGCGATAAAAGACTGTCAAGCATTTTAAATATACTCTAAATATAGATGCTATGGAAGACAAAAATTGTGACACAAAAAAAAGAAAGCAAACAAATGCATCATAATAAAGGCAGAATCCAGTGATTCTAACATAAAAAATGTAAAAATCGACATTTTTGTTTTCCAATGTTTATAAACCATTGTATAAAGTACTGATAACAAAGTAGAATTCTGTTCCTTTAACTCCTGTTCGTTCCACTGTGCCATGCTGTATAAATGCTTGATTAATTGAATAAGGCAATAAAATTACTTATTGTAACTATTTTATTAGGAGAAATATCACTGTATATAATAAATTGTGGAAATCCTTGAACCACAGGACAGATGTTATAAGGGTTAGGATAAAAAAGAGACCAGAAAATGAATAATGGGAGTCACAGCCAAAATGGCTGAGGGAAGGCAATGATCTCCCAAATTCCCTTCTCAACAGCTTTAAAACAATGCCTCCAAAATGGATTCTAGAGTGACAGAACTAACAACGGAAGCAATGTAGAAAAATGTTATAAATTTTTATAAAATGAGCACTGGATTCGAGGACTTTGTTAAAATTAAATCTCTTCCAATTACCACTTGTATAATCATGAATGAGTTACTTTCTTCCACAGGGCTTCATCTATAAAATTAAGGTGTTGGGTGAACTGACTCTGGTGTGCCTTCTAATACTCATTAAATGAAACTGAAACTGTTAAATGAAAGCAAAGTCTTCTACATACTAGTCTGGGAGTTAGTATGAAATACAAGAGGAAAAAGGAATTTATGCAAAATGATTCTGAAACAACAATGAAATTTTTCCTGTGTTTGGTTATGTATTTTAATTATTTTAAATGCTTTCATAGTAATTCATGTGGTACATTCAAATTTTAGCATTAATATGAAATTATGTTTAGTGATTACTCTAATTTGTACCACACGTAATCTTTTAAATCTCAATAAAAGTAAAACACAACCTCAAAATTGATGTCATTACCATTTCCCTCTTTTTACCATAACTCAGTCAGAAAAGCTATTTTTAATGTCTCATTTTGTATTGTTAGCTTTATTTTGCCACTGAAACCAGAGAGAAAGCAATCATATCTTGTTGTTTCTCAGCTATATTTCTCTGGAAATCATCTTTTCATTTCCAAGACAACAAAAAAAAATAGCGGTATAAATCATGTGTTCTGTAGAAATGACTATACAATAGAACAATAAACCTACTGTTAAATAAAGCAAGGATAAAATTAAAGAAACATATATTTATATTAAAATTTGACTTTGGATAGGAAATGAAAATATAAAAAGTAAAGAAGAATGCAAGGTCATTACCTATACAAATCAGTAATGTTATGGAAGTAATTGGTAATTTAACTCAAAGCATCTTATTTTTTCTTGTTCTCATTTTCCCCTTTATTAGTAAAATGAGATGACAGAAACTTTTATTTTTATGACTTTGGAAGTCTCACCTGGAAGATAGTTCTTACACAAAATAATATTTAAAAATAAAGGAGAAAAAATTTTATATTAACAGTAGTAATCATATAATTAATCAAAAGTGAACTTTTATTTTTTCCAAATGCAATCATTTTTTAAAATATTTTATTATTTTCTAATTATAATTTTTTGTTCTCAAAATACATATATGGATAATTTTTGACATTCATGCCTAAAAAATCCTGTTTTGTAATTTTTACCCTCCCTTTTTCCCCGCTCCCAGTCAGCAACTGATCCAATATATGTTAAACACGTATATTTTCTCTATACATATTTCCACATTGTTATTTCCATAACTAGAGAATGGCTTGAATTCTTATAAATTTGAATCAATTCTCTATATAGTTTAGAAATGATACCTTTATCAAAACCTTTAAATGTAAAACTCAAATTTATAAGGATTCAAGCCATTCTCTAGATAGTAAATGGTCAAAGTATATGAACAGGCAATTTTCAGATGAAGAAATTAAAACCATTTCTAGTCATATGAAAAGATTCTCTAAATCATTATTGATCAGAGAAATGGATATTAAGGCCAGTCTGAGGTACTACTACATATCTCTCAGATTGGCCAAGGTGATAGAAAAAGATAATGATGAATATTGGAGGGGATGTGGGAAAACTAGGACACTAATATATTGCTGGTGGAGTTGTAAACTGATTTCAACCATTCTGGAAAGCAATTTGGAATTATGTCCAAAGGCCTAAGAAGCTGGACTTGTGTCCTAAAGAAATCATGAAGGAGAGAAAGGGATCCACATATGCAAAAAATGTATGTGGTAGCCCTTTTTGTTGTGGCAAGAAACTGAGTGGATGCCTATCAATTGGAGAATGGCTAAACAAGTTATGATATATGAATATTTTGGAATATTATTCTATAAGATCAGCAGAATGGTTTCAGAGAAGTCTGGAAAGACTTACATGAACTGATGTTAAGTTAAATGAGTAGAACCAGGAAATCATTATACATAACAACAGCATGATTATACAATGATAAATCCTGTTTCACATCTGATCTTGTCAGATGGTGGTTCTGCTTTATCCACATTACAGCTGATATTTGTTGATGGCTTTAGATGGATAATATTGATCATTTTAAGGAAAAGTCAATTTATTCCTATACTTTCTAGTGTCTTTAATAGGAATGAGTATTGGATTTTGTCAAATTTTTTTCTGCATCTATTGATTTTTATTAATTCAGTTATTGATATATTCAATTATGCCAATGGTTTTCCATTAGCATAATTTCTTCTTGCAACTCTCTTAACTTCTCTAGGAATTTGGAGGCTATAAACTTGAGGTATATATGTTTACTACTGACTTTTGCTTCATTATCTATGATATCCATTAGCAAGATATAGATTCCTTCCTTATCTCTTTTAATTAGATCTATTTTTGCTTTTGCTTGAACTGAGATCAGGATCACTACCCCTGCTTTCTTTAATTCACCTGAAGCATAATAGATTCTGCTCCAGCCTTTTACCATTAGTCTGTATGTATCACTCTGCTTTAAATGTGTTTCTTATAAACAACATATTGTAGAATTCTGATTTTTAATCCAGTCTGCTAGCTCCTTCCATTTTATGGGAGAATTCATCGCATTCACAATTCTGTATTTCCTGCCATTTTATTTACCCGTAATTATGCTTTTCTCTTTCCTTTCCCCCTTTGCTTCCCCCTCAGGATTTTGCTTCTGACCACCACCTCTCTCAAACAGTCTTCTCCCTTTATAATCCCTCCTCCTTTCTTACAATTTTCCCCTACTATTTCTGTTTTCCCTTCTTTTAGCCTCCCCCTTTTCTTTTCCCTTTCTTCTCCTACTTTCTTATAGGGTGAGACAAGTTTCTCTGTGAAGCTAAATATATCTGATATTTTCTCTTTGAGCCAAATCTGATGATAGTAAAATTCACTCCCTTCTTTCCCTCAGTTATAATAGATCTTCTTTGCCTTTCCATGAGATGTAATTTTCCTCATTTTAGCTATAGTTTCCTTTTTTTCAAGTACAATTCTCTTTCCACTTCTAGTTTCTTTTTTATAGTATCACAATGAAATCAAATTACACCTGCACTCACTAAGTATACCCATAATAGAGATATAGTTCTCAAAAGTTCTTTCCTTGTTACCTTTTATGCTTCTCTTGAGTTCTATAGTTGGAATTCAAATTTTTTGCCAGCTTTGGTCTTTTCATCAGAAATAAGTGAAATTCACCGATATCATAGAATGTCCATCTTCTTCTCTGAAAGACAATGTTCAATTTAGTGGATAGTTGATTGTTGGATGCAAATCAAGTTTCTTTGCCTTTCAGAATATGAGATTCTAGGTCTTTCAATCCTTTAAGGTGGGAGCTGCTAGGTCCTGAGTAATTCTGACTGTGGCTCTTTGATATTTGAATTGTTTCTTCTTAGTCCAATAATTGTAAAGTTTAGATATCATAGTCCTTGGAGTTTTCATTTTGGGGTCTAGTTCTGGAGGTGATCAGTGAATTCTTTCAATGGCTATTTTATCTTCTGGTTCTAGGACATCAGGACACTTTTCCTTAATGAATTCCTGAAAGACAATGTCTAGGCTCTTTTTTTCCATCATGGTTTTCAAGAAGCCTACTAATCCTTAGATTGTCTCTCCTAGATCTATTTTCTAGGTCAGTTGTTTTTCCAATGAGGTATTTTACATTTTCTTCTATTTTTTCTTTTCTTTTTTTTTTTTTTTTGGTTCTGTTAGACTGATTTTTGATGTGTCGTTGATTTATTCATTGCTATTTGTTCAGTTCTAATTTTTAGTGAATTACCATTTTAATGCAGTTACCTTTTTTAGCTCTTTTTGTATTTGATAAATGGGTTGTTTTGTTTATTATTTTTTTTTCCCATTTCACAAATTCTGTTTTCCAGGAGTTTTATTTTTCTATTTTGTCAAATCTATTTTGCAAGAAGTTATATGCTTTTCTCATTTTGTCAAGTCTATTTCGTAAAGTGTTATTTGCTTTTACCATTTCACTAAGTCTATTCTTTAAGGAGTTTTCCTCAGATAATGTCTATTTCCTTTTTCAAACCCTCTTGCAAAGTTTGCATTTCCTTTCCCCATTTTTCTTCTAATTCTTTTTAAAGGTCCTTTTTGAATTCTTCCAAGAAAACCTTGTGAGATGGGGACCAATTCATATCACTCTTTTGGACTTCATCTGGAGATGATCTGCTTTTAGTGTCTTCAGGGTTTGAAATCTGTTCCTTTTTTTCCCCATAAAAACTATCTATGGTGAGAGTTCTTGTTTGCTTTTTTGCTCATTTTTTAAAAGGTTGAGGTATGCTATGGCAAAGGGGAGATTGTCCAATCTTCCTTTACAGGTGACAGTGGCTCTGCTGGGTTGGTGCTTACTAACTTCCAGTGCTGGATGGGCATGGCCAGTTCCCACATTATTTTAGGGTTTGGGGGCTCATTATTTGTCTTTTGTATTTGTGTTGGATGTCTTGCAGCTAATCTGCTGATCTATTAGCTTGCCACCAGGATAGAGTAGCCAATACTGCTGTAGATTCCTCTGGTTATATTTCATGGCTTGTGGGATGCCACACAATCCTGTGTCCCTGAGCTTGGCCCCTCCCTCCATGCTTCATTGAAACAGACTTTTTCTGAAGTTCTTCCAAAATATCTTCTACTGGAAATTTGTTATACTCAAAATATTTGTGGGTTCTATCACTCTAAAACCAGTTCAAAGGCTTGTTTTGGTGTTGATTTGAGAAATATTAGGGAGAGCTCAGATAAAATTGTGTCTCCTCTCTGCCATATTGGTTCCACCCTCATCAAAAGGGTTGATTTTAAAAAATAAATAACCATTTGACCTATATTAAACTATAATGTTTGTGGACTATAATGTGGGTGTGATTTTTATTATATTATGAGGAAAATCCATAATACTAGACATAATGCTCTGAAGCATTAAAATAGGAATGACTAAACAGAATTTGTCAACTTTCACCTCAATGATATTATGAATTCTTCATTCAGTTATAAAAAGAACCCTGAAATTGATACCTAATTGGTTACATTCATTTGAAGTAGAACAAATAAATGTAAGACACTTACCCAATTGGAGAATAAGGAATGAAATCCAGAATGAATGGGTCAAAAATCAAATTACGTGGGCCAAAAGTCATATTGTTCAATAAAATGACAATAAAGAAAAATATATGAAACTATATAAGGTACAACAAAAGAAGTTCTCAAAATGAATAGAATGGAAAAATTCTGAAAATATATGAATATAATTTTTTAAAAAGAAAGTAAGATATATATGTCAAAATAAACAAAGTATGAAAGAACTTGTAAACATTAAAGAAATGGAAAAGTTTAGAAACAAAAAAATGCTATATAAAATAGACCAATCTAGCTTAAATATCAACTAAAATGAATCAACTAAAATCCAAATATATTTGATATTACCTGAAAAGAAGAAAATTATATCTTACCCTCCCAAGTAATGAATTCACCAAAAAGGAATATGAAAAGAATTATCAGAAATCAAAATACATATTTGCCAGAAAATTGTGAATTCAATGGATATTGATGATAGCTACAATAACATAAATTATAATGACAACAAAGAAATCTTTAACAGTTCCTCAGAAATCAGGAAAGCCTAAAATAACAATGTTTAATAAAATTTCCAGTTTTAGATGAACTTACAAGAGGATTATGTCAAATATTTAGAGAGTACTTAATAAATGTGCCAATTTATTCTGAGAAAGAGATAGATGTTATTCTATCATAGTGTCTTTTAAAAAAAATGATTTTGATATCCAAAATACTTGATATAAAACACAAAAATAAATCTCTCAGTAAGGCCTATTGATACATTTTTTTAATAAATCTTCCAAATTGATTATTGAAATAATTAATTCGCTGATATAAGAACAATCCTCAGTAGGGGAAAAATAGCATAATAAAATAAACCAAAAGGCTAAAAAAGAAAAACATCATGAAACCATTGCAAATACATACCGAAAAAACTTTTGAGAAAATTATAAAATTTTTTCCTGTAAAATGCTAAAAAACATAAACATGAAAGGACCCTTCTTTAATATTAACAAAGTTATGTATTCACTAAGACAGCATTGTTTATAATGAAGAAATACTAGAAATATTCCCAGTACCACCTCTATACAGTATCATTTGACATACTACTAGAAAGATTTATAATTTGAAGGATAAAGAACAAAATTATATTTATGGAAAAAACCATAATAATCTCAATTAGCAAATAATGTTTATTTATACATTTAGAATATCTCAGAAGTTACAGAAGACTTAGTTATAACAATTCTGTTTCAACAAGGTAGTAACAATACAAAGTAAATATGCTAATATCATCATCCCTTCTATGTAAAGCAAACATAAACCAAAGAGGAAAAAAAAAACATATATTAGGAAAAACTCTTCCAAATTGCTGCAAGATTCATCCCATATTTTATCTCTAATTTATCTATTACTATAAAGGGTTTAATCTCTGTATTGCCTTTGATTTCTTACACTTATTCCCTTCATATAGCCAATTCATTGCAAAATCTTCTTGTTTCTACTTTTACAACAAAAATCTTGCCTTTTCTACCATCACATTTGTCCATTCTCTCCAGTCACACAGTCACAGAACTAGAAGGTCTAAGAATTCTTTATCACTTCTTATTTGGACTACTTTGATATCCTTCTAACTAGCCTCCTTGCTTAAAGTCTCTTAACACTACATTCTTACATTTAGATATTACACCACCCCTTGTAGTCTAGGTCTCATCATGTCACTCCCTTGATAAATGAACTTCAGTAATTCCTATTTTCACCAGCTACAAATACAAAATCTCCTGAGTAAGTAGCTAGATTTCTTCATAATTCTTCCTATCTTTCTAGTCGTTTTATGCTTGATTATCTATGAACTTTATAATCCAACTTCACTTGCTCACTCACAGTTCCTCCAACAAGATACTGTTTTATTTCCTTTCACTGTGCTTTGTGCTACCTGTACCCTGTGCTTGCAACTATCTGCCCCTGTAACATAGCCTTTTAGTTTCCTTTTGTCCTATAAGATATAGCTCAGTTTCACTTCTTATAGAAGGCATTTCCAGTTCTCTGCAACTATTATGGTTTTTGTCTTTCAGATTGTCTTATGACAAACTGAAGATATGTTGCAGGTACCTACTTGCTCACATGTTATCTCCATTGGGAGCATATGATTTTTGAAGATATTTTTTGCTTTTGCTTAACAGAGTATCACTAAATTTCAGTAACTGGTATGAGTTCATATAATCAATCAATCAATAATGTTAAGAACTTTTTAATCTTTCAGTAAATATATAATACATATATAAAATGTAAATGTAAATGTAAAATGTAAAAAAATTAAAACAATTCCTACTGTCTAGAACAATGGTTCTCAAAGTATGTTCTAGAGACTCCTGGGGATCTCTAAAACCTTTTTAGAGGGTCTACAAATTCAAAAATTGTTTTTATTTCCAATATGGTAAATGTCTATAAATATAATCCAGATAAACAAAAACTCTTTGGAGAGACACTCAATAATTTTTAATAGGATAAAGATACTGAAAATAAAAGTTTGAGAACCACTGGCCTAGAAGCTTATATTCTCATCTTGGAGACATCAAGTAAAGTTTTGTTATATACAAAAAAATACATAAATGGAATAAATAAAAATAAATATGATGTATTTAAATACAATGTAGTCTGGAAGGTGTGGCATTTATAGATGGGAGTAGGGTATATCATAAAAGACTTCATGTAGAATTGGTGCTAAAGCCATGTAAATAAGGAATGTATAAAAGGAAACAGGTTGAAAGAGTATATTATAATTATGGTGGATGGCAAGTGCAAAGTGTTATATGGGAAGAACAGATAGAAAGTCAATTATCACAAAAGGCAGAAAGGAAAGAAAGAGAAATTGGAGATAGATAACAAAGGAATTTAAAATCTATACAGAAAATTTCATATTTTATCCTAAAGGCAGTTAAAAGAGTCATTAAAATTGAATAAATAGGGATATGACATAATTATATATGCATTGAGGGAAAATCATTTTGCCATCATTGTAAAGACTCTACAAGGATGGGGAGAGATTTGAAACAGGGAGACCAGTTGGGACTGTTGCAATAATTTGTAAAAGGTGAGGAAAGTCCTGATTAAGATGCTGCCTGTGTGAATAGAGAAAAGGGACCAAAGGCAAGAAACATTGCAGACATGAAAAAGGATAAGATTTAGTAACTGTAAGAAAGAATGAGGAATCCAGAGAATCATTGATTTGTAAATCTTAGACTATAAAAATAGTTATGCTTTTGAAAGAATTAGTGAAGTATGAAAGAGGGGTGGGTTGCAAAAAGAGATGGATTTTATTTTGGATTTTTTGGATGTAACTGATTTTGAAACGCATAAAACCAATCTATGTGCAAAAATTCATAATTCATTATTCATAATTAATTCATTGGGGATAGATAGATATGGATATGGGTACAGATATATCCCTAATCTAAATGAGCCTGTAAATGAATATATATTGCATTTACATATATGCATAATCTCATCTATATATGTAGGTTTATATTTAACTCATATGCACATATTTATGTATATACATATATTTTCAGAATCATTTCCATAGAACTTAACATGAATACTATGGATGCTTATATTATTTAGAGATAATATAGAAAAAAATTGAGAAGATTCAACATAGAGTTTTGGGGAAAAGTCAGTAATAGGGAATGCTATAGACAGACAATGAGCCAGTAAAGATACTGACAAGGAACAGTTAAAAAGATAAGAGCAACAGGACAGTATCATGTAATGAAAACTTAGATGTGAGAATTTAGAGTAGGGTGGAAAAATGGAGAAAAGACATAGGATTTGGGAAAGAAAAGGTCATTAGCAATTAGAGAGCGTAGTTTCCATTGAGGGATAAAGTCAAAAGCCATATTCCAAAGGGTTTTTGAGTGAGTATAAGGAGAAGTGTTCTCACCTTGTCTAGGCAGGTTTTTCAAGGAGTTTGGCTGAAAAAAGGAAGAGAGACAGAGGATGATAGCTTGAAGAAATGGTAGGTTTAAATGATTTTTTTATAAAGATGGGAAAGACTTGCGCATGTTTATATGTGTAAAGAAAGATCCAGTATTTACTGAAAGAATGATCTTTGCAGACAAAAGGAATGACAACTAAAGCTACAATGTATTGCAGAAAAAGGGAGAGGAAGGTATCAAAGGGTTCAGTTTTGGTAAGAAATGTCAACTTATTGTCAGGAGGTAAGAGGAAGGAGAAGAGAGCAGGGGGATAATGTCAAGGGATTTTGAGAAGAATGGGAGACAAAGGAACTCTTTTTGGAGTAGTTCAGTTTTCTTATTAAAACAAAAGCCAGTTTCCTCAAATAAGATAAAGGGGAAATAGAGAGGTAGGAATAGGAAGGTATGGGAGGTTCGAATATAGAAAAGAGAAGGTTTGGGAAAAATTTTAATGGGAAAGATAAACATAATCCATTCAGAAGACTGATACCCTAGACACAGTTCAATTTCAATTCCATTTTTTCCAAACATTATATAGTTACCTAAAGTAGCATGCTATTATTCAATTCTTTCCTCTACTCTTACTTTCCTTCACATAGCTAAACAGAACTATATTCTGCCTTTTTTATAGGAAAAATAAATGGTGGGGTGAGGGCTATCTTTTTCTCAGTCACTACAGTTTTCTGTGTATATGACGAAGATTATAATGGGGTTTGTCTAGAGTTGGCCTTTACTCTGGAAGCAACATATTTTCAATCTGTCTTATCCTCCTCTACCCTTTTTTTCCCCCACATAACTGGCAAGAATCCACATCCACTGAGTCTTGCAAGATTGGACTTAAAAGGATGCTTGTGTAGCCATTGCAACTGTGGGAAATTACAACACTAGAATCAGCGTCTGTAATTTGTACCTGCAGAATTCTGGTACTACTTGGACTTCTTTCCTTGGTCTGTAGAGGCTGGTAGGAGAATTGTATTCAGTATGCACACTATGTATTTGATTTCTGTGGTGAATACTAGGCCTGTGTTCCAAAGAAATCATAAAGGAGGTAAAAGGACTCATATGTGCAAAAAAAAAATTTGTAGCAGTTCTGTTTGTGGTAGCAAAGAACTGGAAAATGAGTAGATCCCCATCTGAATATTTTGTGGTATATGAAGGTAATGGAATATTATTGTCCTATAAAAATAGTGAACAAGCTGATTTAAAAAGGCCTGGAAAGATTTACATAAATTGATGCTAAGTGAAACAAGCAGAACCAGGAATGCAATATAAAAATATCAGCAAGAATGTAAAATGATCAATTATAAAAGACTTGGTTCTTTTTCGGTGGTTCAGTGATCAAAGGCAATCTCAATAGACTTTGGATAGAAAATATCATATGCATCCAGAAAAAGAACTGTGGAGATTGAATGTAAATTAACACATGCTAGGTTCATTTCTTTTTTTTTTTTCTGTTTTCCTCTCCCATGGTTTTTCCTTTTGTTCTGATTTTTCTCTCCCAACATGATTTATAAAATAATGTATATTAAACAATAATTATTTAATTAAATCAAAAATATTTCTCTGGTGTTAACTATAGGATTTTACCTTGCCATTGATTCCATCTTCTGAGGATTTATTTATAAAAATGCTATATTTGGTATATAATTCCTTTGGAAGAAGGATTAGGAGCCTTGGAGTAAAGAACTAATATGTCATTTGATGGCCAATATTACAGAAGCTAACATCCTAATAGGTAGATACAATGCATATAGTGTAGTGGTAAAAAGAGAAATGAGTTTTTATTTAAGAAGTTATAAGAATTATATATAAGTAGAACTATAGTAGAGTAGTTTGTCATTTCCTTTCTAGGTACATTACAGTATACTTTTAAATATGGCTCCCAGAGAAAGCATGAGGGAAGAAAATGAGGAGGAGAGAGAAGTATAATACAAAACAGCAGGACAGATAGCAAGAGTCTGTTCTACGCAGGGTGTCCTTATATCTTGTGTTTTTAGGAATGGTTACATAAAGCATTATCTAAGCCTAAATACAGTGAGTTAAGATGAATTTTAAATCACTTCTTCAGGAAAGTCTAGCTTTATTATGAAACTCCAAGTGGAATTTAATAAACTACAAGAGATGCTTAAGGTGAATACCTTTACTTGAGCTACATAAACAATAGCAATTTTTTTTTAATCTGGTCAATATGGTTAAAAAAAAAAAATGAAGTGCATTTGGTTAAGTAGAATAACTAGCCTTTTCAACATTAAGAGCTTGTCCCTATGTTGTTTGTATTGCTTTAATTAATTAATTGGTTGAAAACAAAGAAAGCATATAATTAAAATTGCAATGAAACGAAGATAAGGAAGATGATAATATGTTGGATAATAAAGGCCCTAAAAGAATTCAATACATTAGAGATCTGGACATTCCCAGATGTATTACTTTAAACTACATGTCTGGAGAAATGGAGAGTATTTAATTTATAATCCTTCAAAATGTCTTTATCTATAAAAAGATCTATTGATAAGTTAATGGAATAGCTTCTATATTTGTATGTGTATTTGGCACACAGTTTATAAATGCTAATTATTATTATTAGGTATGAACAATAGGCAAAATGTTTTTAAATAAAATAAGGGTAATAAATAAACATTATAATGAACTCTATATTAATTGATTCCCCAGAATGGTCAAAACATAAGATACTGAGAATAAATTTCAATATATTATTAAAATATTTCAAACAAATAATTAACAAATGATTAATTTAATTTAATTTTAACTTATCAAAATAGCAATGACAACAAAATATTTTTTTTTAAATGTGCATTCTTGTACTTTCTAAGGGAAGAAAATCACATATAATAACCAATTTGCTCTACACAGGGCATAAGAGTTAGACTCTTGTAAATATGTTGTTTTTAGGGGTTAGAAAAAGGAAAAGGAAGGTTGAAAGTATATTTCAGGAAAGTCTAGCTGTATTATGAAACTCCAAGTGGAATTTAATAAATTCCCTTGGTGATGAGCAGTGTTATCTTATAACATAGAGATTGGGTTTGTTTTCTCTAATGAAGAGTGGCTGTTCTCAAAGTTTGCAAAATTGTTGATCTCTATGGGTTCTTGCCATCATTTCAATGAAGTCAAAACTAATTTCATAATAATAGTAAGATATTATTTGCCTATCAAGATATTTCTTACTTTTCTAACCACACAGCTGTGTGAGGTCAGAATACATCATAAACTTCAAACAATACAAAATACTGCAACACCCATTCATATTAAAAATACTAGAGAGCATTAGGAATAAATGAAGTTTTCCTTAAGATGATCAGAAGCATCTATCTAAAATAATCAGCAAGCATCATATATAATGCAGATAAACTAAAAGCATTTTCATATTAAAAGCATTTCCAAGATTGAAACATGGTTGCCCACTCTCATCATTACTACTCAGTATTGTGTTAAAAAGATTAGCTTTAACAATAGGAGAAGAAAAAGAAATTTAAAAAATTAGAGTAGATAATGAGGGGAAAAGTATCACTCTTTGCAGATGTTATGATGGTATACTTAGAGAATCCTAGAGAATCAACTGAAAAACTACTGGAAATAATTTACAACTTTGGCAAGATACAAAATAAACCATGTTCATGATTTAAACATAAAGAATGATACTATAAGCAAATTAGAAGAACAAAGGATAATCTACCTCTCAGATCTGTGGAGAGAGAAGGAATTTATGGCTAAAGAAGAACTAGAGTAAATTAAGAAATGTAAAATGGGTAATTTTAATTATATTAAATTAAACAGTTTTTATACAAACAAAACCAAAGCAGACAGAGCAGAAGAAAAGCAGAAAACTGAGGGAAAATTTTGCATCCAAGAGTTCTGAAAAAAGTTTCATTTCTAAAATATGTAGAAAATTGATTCAAATTTATAAAAATGCAAACTAAATGGTCTAAGGGTGAACAGACAATTTTCAGATGAAGAAATTAAAACCATTTCTAGTCACATGAAAAAATTTAAATTCTAAACTTAATTGAGAAATGCAAATTAAGACAACTCTGAGGTGCCACTACATAACTTTCAGATTGGTTGAGATGATACAAAGATAATGATAAATTCTGGAGGATTTGAGGGAAAACTGGACCACTAATATTTTGTTGGTGGAATTGTGAATTGATTCAACCATTCTGTAGAACAATTAGAACTATGCCCAAATGTCTATAAAATTGTTTATATCCTTTGATCTAGCAGTGTTTTTATTGGGCCTGAATCTCAAAACAATCATAAAAAAGGAAAAAGGACCTTCGTGCAAAAATATGTGTAGCAGCTCATTACTGTAGTAGCAAGGAACTGTAAACAGAGGGGATGCCCATTGATTGGAGAATGGCTGAATAAGTTTTAGTATATGAATGTTATGAAATATTATTGTTCTATAAGAAATGATCAGCAAGATGATTTCAGAAAGACCTGAAGAGACTTCATAATAAACTGATGCAAAGTGAAGTAAATAGAACCAAGAGAATATTGTACCCAGTAACAACAAGATTATGTGATGATTAATTTTGATGGATTTTACTCTTTTTAACAATGAGATGATTCAGGCCAATTTTTCTAAATGTAAAAACTATCCCCAAACAAAATGAATTGTTTTGGAGAATACCTGGTTTCCCTTTACCACAGCTGTTCATATGGAAATTGGATATTGAAGATATTTATAGGATATTATATATGGTGATCAAAGGTAAATGAGAGCAAACAAATTCCACTGCGCCACCTAGCTGCCCCATGAGAGCAAACAAATTTCTAGGCTTCCTTTCAAATCTGGGATTTTGTAATCTGCTATAGAGAATAATATGTAGCTAAACAAAAGCAAAATTATGCTTTGAGATACTCAAAGAAAATAGTACAATGGGATAATTGCTACTAAATAGCAATGAAGTTTGTTTGGTCTCATTTCATATGACTGAGAATAATTCAACTTTAATTGTGGAATCTGCTTGGTCAGAATGAAAATTGAATTCAGTTAAAAGGAAGAAAATCAGTAAATTCATGGTAAATGGATTTCTACGAATATTATAGGGTAAAGAAGTCTTGTAGACTTGGCCCTTTGTCACAAGTGAAATCCACTTCAAGGGGACTTAGTAGATCCTCTTTGTTTACATTTAAAAGGTGCTAAATGCTGCATTTTAAAAAACACATATATATGTATTTCCATATACATTTATTTATTTAGATTTGTTTAGTTATTTATAGCATTTATTTAAATAGTCTTTACTACATAATACTATTATATTAGTTATATTGCTACATTATTTGTTACTTTAAATTAGTATTCATTTTACTTAAATATAATATTTACATATAAGCCATATACAAACACAAAGACACACATAATTTTTCCTCTTTCCTTTGCCCCAATATTATAATAACATATTAGAGTCGAAATGAACAAAATTTTGAAAGATATGCTTCAGGATAAATATATCAATAGTATGGAAAAATATGTGTTGTAGGGGAGGATTCACATACAGATTTTCCATTTATCCTTATTGATTCACCATTAAATATAAATCACTTCTACAAAATCTAGATATATGCTTTTGCGCTGATATATTACCGTGTCTGACTTGTCAGCCTAAAGGCAACAGAAGTTTCTTTGAACAAGCCAATCCCTTCAATATTGATAACATCATCCACTTCTGGCTCAGTGGCAATCAGAGTTATTGGAAACTTCCATATCCCATCTGTGCTGCATTGTATCACCAATGTGATTACAGATCTTTAAAAATATATATATACAACAACATCAATGAATAAAACAGGCAAATTATTCAGTGACAAAAATGACTATAAGAGAATTTAAAAATCTATTAAATTACATATGAGTTATCTTGTGTCTGATCCAGAAACTCAGTGAACTAACTAACCATGCTAGGGATACTTTGAGTAGTATATATAAATCATTTTCAGATTAGGATTTCAGTTTCAAACTATTTCAAACTATTTATCTTTCTAATATCTGACCCTAGTAGAGTCATGTGGTAGCCAAATAATAGACTGCATATGATATGATATAAAGAGCCTTAAGAAAAGTTTGAGAAGCTTAGGAATAGGCCTAAAAGAATAGAAAGACAATTCTATTCTTTTCCAAAAATAAATCATTTTGAATTCCAGCTTTATTACTTAAGAAGATTATTAAAGATCTTTGTGCATCAATTTCCTCATTTAAAAAATTGAGGTAATAGAAGTAGTAGTGATGGTATTGCAATAGAAACAATATAGTAACATTTGTTGTTAAAAGTGTAATATTATAGCATTAACTCCTCAAAAATTAATATTTTAAACCCAATATATTAAGGATATATGTAATGCTGTCTAAAACACTACTTCTCTTTATTTATCCTCTCAGCGTCCAGAACTTAGATTGAAAGATTCGACCATGAATTCTGGTTTTTCTGCATGATATAGGACAAATACTTTAACCTAACTCTTATTTTCTTAACCTATAAAATAAATTGCTTATCTACCTCATGGAAATGCTGTGAAGATGAGATAAAGTATATAAATCCTATTCTGAATATGGAATGGTATTTAAGCTACTGACATCACAATTGTTATTGCTGAAGTTCTATAAAATTCATGTGGTATGTAGGCTACAAAGAAAGCTGGCAGGTTATTATTAATGCATGCTTCTATTTCTAATCTTTTTAGAGAGCTTCAATAGAAATATAGGATCAATAGTTATTATTGTGCCTGTTATTTCTCATTTGTGTTGGTGGGAGAGAGGTATAAAGATCTTAAGTAAAAGAAAAAGCAAATATTGCTTTTTGGATGAAACTGGATGATATTAAGCTACCAAATAACAAAAGTTCATGCAAACACAATCTAAAATCAGCTTCCTAATAATAATAACAATAATAACTAATAATAATTTTTATATAACATGCATTATGTGCCAGGCACTATGCTAGGAATTTTACAAATATGATCTCATTTTTTGTTCACAACAATTCTGTGAGGTAAGTCCAATTATTATTCCTATTTAATGATTGAGAAAACTGATACAAGTTGAAGTTAAATGCTTTGTCCTAAGTAAGAAAGTTAGTGTCTTGAGATCAAATTTGAATTCAGGTCTTCCCACTGACCTACCCAGCTACTTTTATTTATTTATTTATTCATTCTTTATACAATAAGCATAATATAAGCTTGTTAGCTTTCTTTTCTGCATTCCATTATTCCTCATTTATAAAATGATGTTTTTAGATTAGGAGATCACTAAAGTTATTTTTCAATTTTGCATTATCTAGCCCTAGATACTGGTAGCTACTTGAGTGACTGTTCACAAATAGGTATGAGAAAAACTAAACAAAGCATTTTCTTCACCATAGAAGAAAACTCAAGGGGGGAGTCACAGAAATAATATGAAAAGGTCTTCTTTTTAGATGGAATTATTTTGACTATTATTTGTGAAAATAATTGAGAATTCTTGTGAAGGGACTTTGCTGAACTAAATGCTATGGAACTATTTTCTTAGGCATCAGATCAGCTATTATTATAGTGAGAATTTTAAGTGATTGGTAACAATGGGTTTTCACATCTAAAATACTATTAATCTAGATCTCTATTATTGATTTTGATACGAACAAAGTCAATATTTAATAACTTCAATATTATTTAATTCTAAGAGTTTAAAGATAATAGTTATGTCATTCTAGGAGATTAAAATAGAGAGAGAGTTGAATACAAACTATCAGGAAATGAAGTTTCTCCTGTTTATTAAATAACTGATATTGGATTGTGAGAGTTCTGAATTTAGTTCACTGAGAAATTTGTTAAAAAAAAAAAAGCTTAGTAATTAATGAGAAAATATATGTCTACTCCAGTATTAATTTGGAGAATAAGATAAGATTAAATAAATATAGCAACAAATCAAGTAAAACAGACTGAAGGTGCTATATAAATGAGTTGGAAAAATTCCATAAACCTTACTATTTCTGCATGGCACTATAATGTACACACTGAGGGGAGAGTTTTTGTACTTAAAACTCACTTTAAGTACATAAAACAACTTGTCCTTTCCCCACAGAGTTAATTCACATGATCAGGAATAGGTCATATATTTTTAAAATATTGATAACTTTTATTATTTAAAGTAGAAAATAAACTTACCTTATTGGTTTCTTTGGTGCAAAGATAATGTTGAAGACTAGTGATATATCCCCATTTCCTACATTTTTTTCTTTACTGATCAGATATAGTGCCACACAAGATTCCAAGTTAGATTTCATAAGATCAGATTCAAATTGAATTTCATACTGAAATTCATGTACTTTAGGAAAATCTAGGAAAAATAAGATGAACCAAAACATATTATTTCAGTTCTGTTCTCTAAATAACTCTATCAGAGGCTACTATGTTTTCAACAATATGCTATAGAAATAGAAAGAGGAGAAAGCATAAAAAACAAGAAGAAAAATCTCATCTCAGCAACCTAACTGCAGTAGAAAAGATTTAAATAAATTTATTTTATATATACACATAATTTTACCATTTGCTGTCATTCAGTGTTTTGAGTTGCAGCTGAATCTTCATGACCCCATGTGAAGTTTTATTCACAAATATACTAAACTGGTTTGCCATTTCCTTCTCATGCTAATTTGCACGTGAGGAAACTAGGACAGTTATTGTTGTTGTTATTGTTGAAGAAAAAGAATAACAACAACAACAACAACAACAACAAGAAAGAAGAGAATAAGGAAAAGGAGGAAAAGTCATTCAACTGCCTCAATTTTCTCATCCATTAAATGATCTGGAAAAGGAAATAGCAAATCACCTTAGTATCTTTACCAAGAAAATCCAAACTTGAGTCATGAATAATTGAAAATAACTAAAATGAATGATAAGCAACAAATTATAAATATCATGGAACGTGGGGAAATGCTTGTCAGATCCATTAATATAAGAAGATTTTTGTGACCAAACAAGAAATATACAAAATCACAAGACATAAGATGTATAATTTTGATGAAATTAAGTTTAAAAGCTTTTTCACAAGCAAAAAAAAAAAAAAAAATCCAGTCAAAATTAAAAAGGAAACAGGAAACTGGGAAAAATTTATAGCATTTCACTAATAAAAGCCTTGTTTTTTCAACTACATATAAATTATTGAGTCAGATTTATAAAAATAAGACCATTTTCTTAATTGATAAATGGTCAAATACTTAAAAAAAAAAAGTTTCCAAAAGAAGAGATCAATGCTATCCGTAGTTATATGAAAAATATTCTACATAGTAATTAAAAAATGTGAATTGAAAGAATTCTTACTGTACTACTTCACAATTATGAGATTTACATGACAGAAAAGAAAACTGACAAATGCTGGAGGAAATGTGGAAAAATAGTTCTACCATAGAACATTCAAAAGAACAATGGAACCATGCCCAAGAGATTAAAAAACCGTGCATATTTTTTGTTCAAATAATATACCAATTCTTGGTTTGTATTCAATGAGATCAAAAAAAAAAAAGAAAGAAAGAAAGAAAAAAAAAATCTTCCATGTAAAAAACATTTATAACAGATCTTTTCACGGTGGCAGAGAATTAAAAATTGAAGGGATGTACATTAGTTGTGGAAGCTAAATAAATTGAAGGAAGTGCTTTTGATGAAAAACTGTTGTGCTATACAAAATGACAAGCAGGATAGTTTCAAAAAAGTGTGGAAACCATATGAAGTGATGCAAAGTGAAAATAAGAGAACTATGTACATAGTAACTACACTGATCAATACAGTAATCTATGATAATTCCAAAGAATCATGATGAAAAATGCCAAGCATTTGTCCATTTATAGTGAGTTAAATGATGAATTTATTTGGAAACATTATTTTACAATATTTTTCTTGCATTTTTTCAACATTAGTAATATGAAAAAATGACTTCATATGTATTATGCATATATGTTATATTGTTTATCTTCTAACTGGGTAGGCAACAAGACTGGTAGGAGGGAAAGAATTTGGAAATAAAAATTTTAAAAATGTAAGTTAAAAAATAAAACTCTGAGTTTCCATATCTAAAAAAAAATCTAACAAATGTATACATTCTTTGAAAAAGAGAATTCCCCATACCCTGAAATCAATAGATGAATTAGCCTTAAATGAATATTTGATCATTCTTTGATATTTGGTAATCTTGCAATCCATATTACTTGATCACAAAAAAAGGGAAAAGAAGAAATTGATCTTGCAGTTTCCTCAATAATTCAATAGAATATAGTACTCAATAGTTTTTACTAAAGTAGAGAAAAACTACCATGACAGTAACTAATATTTTTTGGATGCTTTCTGCTTAAAAGGGGTCTTCCTTGTTACAATCTTGTGGCTGAAATAAAAACAAATACTATATTACAAGGCACATAGTCTGTTAAATATATTAAATAGATAAGATTTTTGTTGCTTCTTTCATTCTAAGGGAAAAATTATTTTTGTATTAGATTTAAAATAAATGATCGAATTTGAATATTTTAAATTTGTAAATAAATACTTTGAATCAAAATCCACAAATAAACAAAAATTTTAATCTTGTTATATAACTCAAAAGTAGCCAAATAGAATTACATCGACAGTTAGATAATGTATTTTTCTTTGGAATAATATAAAGAATAAAAAGTTTAAAACAAAACTGAATTTGGGGATAAAAGTTACAAATATGAAAGTTATTCCACAAACATGTTTTTGAAAAAAAAAAAAAAACTTTTCATGAAATCAATGATTGAACTACCTAAACTATATTTTTTATTTAGCGCTACACCATTCAAACTCCCAAGAAATTATTTTACTGACCTAAGAAAAATAACAACAAAATTCATCTGAACGAACAAAAGGTCAAGAATTTCAAGGGAATTAAAGAAAAAAAAAATACAAATGAAGGTGGAGTAACTGTACCAGATCAAAAACTATATTATAAAGCAGCAGTCATCAAAATCATTTGACACTGGCTAAGAAATAGAGTAGTCAATCAGTGGAATAGGTTAGGTTCACAAGACAAAATAATCAATGACTATAGTAATCTAGTGTTTGACAAACACAAAGGTCTTAGCTTTTGAGATAAGAACTCACTATTTTTTTAAAAAACTGCTGGAAAAATTGGAAACTAGTATGACAGAAACTAGGGCATTGACCCACACCTAATACCATTTCCCAGAATAAGATCAAAATGGGTTCATGATCTAGACATGAAGAATGGTATTATAAACAAATTAGAAGAACATAGATCTGTAGAGGAAGAAGGAATTTGTGACCAAAGAAGAGTTAGAGTTTGCTGTTGATCACAAACTAGATAATTTTGATTATATTAAATTAAAAAGCTTTTGTACAAACAAAACTAATGCAGACAAGATTAGAAGAGAAGCAATAAACTGAGAAAACATTTTCATATTCAAAGATTCTGATATGTAGAGAACTGACTCAAATTTACAAGAATTCAAGCCATTCCTCAATTGATAAATGGTCAAAGGATATGTATGAACAGACAATTTTCAGATGAAGAAATTGAAACTATTTGTAGTCACATGAAAAGATGCTCCAAATCACTATTGATTGGAGAAATGCAAATTTCTCAGACACTCTGAGATTCAACTACACACACCTGTCAGATTGACTAAGATGACAGGAAAAGATAATGAGGAATATTGGAGAAGATGTGGGAAATCTGGGATATTGATGCATTATTGGTGGAACTATGAACAAATCCAACCATCCTGGAGAGCAATTTTGAATTTTGCCCCAAGGGCTTTCAAACCGTGCATACTCTTTGATCCAGTAGCGTTTCTACTGGGCTTATACCCCAAAGAGATCTTAAAGGAAGGAAAGGGACCCACATGTGTAAAAATGTTTGTGCAGCCATCTTTGTAGTGGCAAGAAATTAGAAACTGAGTGGATGCCCATCAATTGGAGAATGGTTGAATAAAGTGTGGTATATAACTGTTATTGAATATTATTGTTCTGTAAGAAATGAGCAACAGGATGATTTCAGAGAGGCCTGGAGAGACTTAGAAGAACTAATGTTAAGTGAAGTGATCAGAACCAGGAGATCAATGACCATGGCAAGGACAAGATTATATGATGATCAATTCTGATGGACGTGGCTCTTTTAAACAATGAGATGGTCCAGGCCAGTTCCTATGATCTTGTGATGAACAAAGTCATCTACTTCCAGAGAGAGGACTGTGGGAACTGAGTGTGGGTCACAACACAGCATTTTCACTCTTTGTTGTTTGCTTGAATTTTGAAATCCTCTCAATTTTCAATTCTTTGCTTTGAAAAAACAGGAGCTATAAATATGAGTCTTTTTTTCCTTTAAAAAAATCCCTTTTTAGATTTATGCCTAATAGTGGTATTGTTAGGTCAAGTTATATGAATAATGCTAGAAACTGGAAAATGAATGGATGCCCATCAATTGGAGAATGGCTGGGTAAATTGTAGTATATGAATGTTATGGAATATTATTGTTCTGTAATGAATGACCAGCAGGATGAATACAGAGAGGCTTGGAGAGACTTACATGAACTGATGCTAAGTGAAATGAGCAGAACCAGGAGATCATTATATACCTCAACAATGATACTGTATGAGGATGTATTCTGATGGAAGTGGATTTCTTTGACAAAGAGACCTAACTCAGTTTCAATTGATCAATGATGGACAGAAGCAGCTACACCCAAAGAAAGAACACTGGGAAATGAATGCAAACTATTTACATTTTTGTTTTTCTTCCCGGATTATTTTTACCTTCTGAATCCAATTCTCCCTGTGCAACAAGAGAACTATTTGGTTCTGCATACATATATTGTATCTAGGACATACTGCAACATATTTAACATATATAGGACTGCTTGCCATCTTGGGGGAGGGGGGAGGGTGGAGGAAGGGAGGGGAAAAATCGGAACAGAACTGAGTGTAAGGGATAATGTTGTAAAAAATTACCCTGGCATGGGTTCTGTCAATAAAAAGTTATTATAAAATAAAAAAAGTATATTAATAATTTTCATAATCCTTTGGGCACGTTCAGATCTTTTGATCCTTTATTTATTGGAGATTTGCTCTTATTTTTTCCTTATAAATTTCACTCATTTCCCTATACATTTGAAGCCTATATCAAAGAAACTTGCCTCAAAATTCTTTTCTCCATTACTACTGTTAACTCCCAAGGAGATTAGAAAAAGCAACATAAGGACACTCGCAAGTGCTCTATTAAGAACTTTAGAATTGACTGTATGACATGGGGAGAGACTGGCACAGGACCACCTAGTATGGTGCGCCCTAATCAGAGAAGGTACTGTGAGCAAAACAGAATTGTAGCTCAAAAGAAACATCAGATGCATGAAGTTAGAGAAACCACTCCAATATTCATAGGGATTATTTGTGTTTGACCTGTGGCAGAGCATGACAAACTGGTATTGGTCTGATCAATCACAATTGAATACACTATAACTTGACCTTAATATAGTGATATCATTGTGGTTCTTTTTGAGAACAAAGGACGACCACCAATCAATGCTAACTATATTTCCCACAGTTTTATTCTGTTCTCACTTTTTCATCCTTACCTTCCTCAAAAATATTTTGCCAGTGACTAGCCCCTCTCCCAACATGCCCTTTCTTCTATCACCCCCCATTTACTATTCCTTTCCCCTCCTACTTTTCTGTAGCAAAAGATTTCTATAAGAAAGATTTCTATACTCATATTTCCATACCCATGTGTATGTTATTTCCTCCTTGAGCCAATTCTGAAGAGAATAAGGTACACTCATTTCCCTTCCCATCACTCTCAACTATAAAAGCTTTTTCTTCCATCCTTTATGGCAAATCACTTATACCATTTCCAACTCTCCTTCCCATTCCCCAACACATTGCTTTCTCACTACTTAAATTTATTTTTTTTAATATTAAGCCTTCCTATCCAACTCATACCTCTGCCCTCTGTCTATATATATTCTTTCTGTCATAATAATGACAAAATTCTTATGAGTTACAAGTATCATCTTTCTGTGCAGAAATGTAACTAAGTAAACCTCAATAAGTCCCTTATATCTCTTTCCTGATTAGTTCCTTTTTCTTCTGAGTCCTGTATTTGAAAATCAAATTTCCTATTTAGCTGTTTTTGTTTTTTTGTTTTTTTGTTTTTTTTCCCATCACAAATGCTTGAAAGTCTCTATTTCAATTCATAGCCACATTTAGCTCTAAAAGATTACATTCAATTTTGGTGGGTAGATAAATTCTTGGTTGTGATATTAGCTCTATTGCCCTTTGGAATATCATACTCCAAGCCCTCTGATCCTTTAATGTAGAAGCTGATAAAACTTATGTTGTCCCCATTATGATTCCACTATCCTTAAAATGCTTCTTTCTCCTTGATCTGGGAATTCCAAAATTTAGCTATAATATTCCTGGAAGTTTTCATTTTGGGACATGATTGGTGGATTCTTTCAATTTCTATTTTGCCATCTGATGTTAGAATACCAGCACAGTGTTCTTTGATAATTTCTTGAAAGATTATTTCTAGCCTATTTTGATCATGGTTTTCAGGTAAACCAATAATTTTTAAATTATCTCTTCTGGATCTATTTTCCAGGTCAGTTGTTTTTCTAATGAGATATTTCACATTTTTCCTACTTTTTTTTAGGGTTTGTCATACTATATCTTGATTTCTCATAAAATAATTAGTTTCCATTTGTTCAATTCTAATTTTTAAAGAATCATTTTTTTTTCAATGAACTTTTGTACCTCCTTTCTCAATTGGCCAATTCTGCTTTTTAAGGTATTCTTCTCCTTATTAGTTTTCGTATTTCCTTTTGCACCACTCTCAATTCTTTCCCTATTTTTCCTCTATCTCTTTACTTCATTTTCATAATCCTTTTTGAGCTCTTCCATGGCCTGAGACCAATTTTTTTTTTTGAGCTTTAGATGTGAACCTTTGACATTGTTGTCTTCTGAGAGTGTTTTTATCTTCCTTGTCATTATAGTAATTTTCTGTAGTCAGAATTTTTTTTTCTGTTTTTTGCTCATTTTCCTAACCTATTACTCTGCATTCCCATTTAATTCTTTGTTAAAGTAAAGCCCTGTTTCCAGGATGGAGGGTACTCTGTTCCAAGCTTCAGGGTTTTTGTGCAGCTATTTTCAGAGCTCCTTTTAGGGACCTGACTGCAAACCCTCTTTTCTGCTCTGGAATTATAAGGAGTGTCTCCACTCCTCTTTAAATACAAGATCTAATATGCTAAAGCAACAGAGTCCTGATTAACTGTAGGTGTAGTGCTTGGACCAGGGCTGGGTGCTGGGGTCTGCACTGGTGTGACCTGCACCTGGACTACATTCTGGACTCTCAACCTAGTGTCACAGACATTTTTTGCTGACCTTCTAAGTTGGCATCAGCTGAAAAATGTTCTATGTCTTTTGGGGTGTTTTGATATTGTCAAATTTGTTTAGAGTTATTAATTAAGGGAATTTGTAACAGTTTGTGGGAGAAGTTGTATGAGTTCCTGCCTTTACCCCACCATCTGGTCTTCATTTCTCCCAGTTACTTTCCTAAGAGCTTTACAAATATCTCATTTGATCCTTGCAACCATCTTATAGGGAAGGTGCTATGAAATAAGGACTATTATTTATCCCTGTTTTATAGTTGAGGAAACAAATATAACATGTTGGGGTCACACAGCTATTAAGTATCTGCAGTCAAAATTTGAACACATTTCTTCCTGATGGTATACCCACTGCTCTATTTACTGTAGTATGTAACAGTCTAGGTAAACTATTATTAAGATGAGCACTAGTTCATAGAGTTCTTCCCAGTTTCCTTTGAATCTTCAGTTTCATAATTTTTATAACAAAATAATATTCCAGATAAGCAAAGTTATTTGCTCAAAATGATATTCCTAGTTGATTGCAAAGCCAAGAATCGAATATGGTCTTCCATTGTTCAGTATAGTATTCTTCCTATTCTTTTTGTAAAGTCTTTCCATTAAAAGTTCAACACTTTCAAATAGAAAAACTTCTAATGAGGTCTTTAAAATGACCTACTCATTTTTATAGCCAAATAAAATATCTAGGTCACTTCCTAAAAAAGTTCTAGCAAAGATATTTTATTGTACATAAGATATTTCTTTTTGTAAAACTGAAAAAAAAGCATTTATTCACTCACTATGTGTCAAGCTTTATGATAAAACTCTGGGGAAAAACTACAAAAGATAGCATCTACCCTCAAGGAATTTACAGTGTTTTGTTTAAATAGATGTTTATTGATATCTTTCTTACATTGATTCTTTCTTACATAAATCAGAGGTATTAAACACATTGCCCTGGACTTTAATTGGGAAATAGCTAACAAAAATAAAGAAAAATATAATGGAACAAAAATAATGTTGATATCTCATTTTCTAAGTCATATGCAGCCAACAGTGTTCTTATGTATGGTTTATTGGTCTCGTTCTATTTGAGTTTGACTCCACTTAATCTAGATTTCCCCTATAGTCCATCTCTTTCTTATTCCCAGAGAGCCATCCTTTTGTAATAAGGAATTTTTTTAATGAAAAAGAGAAAGCCCAGAGAAATAATCAGTATGTCAATCATGGGAACTATTTACTCCAGATTTAGGAACAGACTGTGTTAGGTTCTTCCTTTTTGTGGTTTTCAAGTTTTTGGACAGTCTATCCCTGCTCTAGCGAAGTCTTCCTACTTAGGAGGAGGGAAAGCAGGCATTATGGTTTGCAAACCGATTATTCTCACTTTGAAATTAACTTTAGTTTGATTCCTGAGTCTCCTAGCTCTACATGTCCTTGTTATAGGTTAGTTCAGGTCCAGCTGATGTTCTTTTCCAGAAGGACTGCCACATTCTATACTCAAGGATAAGATTCTTTTAGAATAATTACTGTTCTTCTCAGAGTTTTAGGGATAAGTCGGAGGGCTAGAATTTTAAATGCTATTATTCAGGAGCCTCCTCTAGATTTCTTTCCT
The DNA here is from genome assembly GCF_016432865.1 of Antechinus flavipes. NCBI lineage: Eukaryota > Metazoa > Chordata > Mammalia > Dasyuromorphia > Dasyuridae > Antechinus > Antechinus flavipes. The sequence goes on along the minus strand of NC_067400.1, from coordinate 267,273,303 downwards.
AAAAATCATGCCTTAAATTAAAATCAATCTAATTCTCATTGGGCACCAAAAAGCCCTATGCCAAGCCCTATTTGGTCATTGTTGGATCCTGTTTGACTCAGATTCAATGTAAATAACAATTCATTTCTTCCCCCTCCCAGATGTATTAAGAGATTCTTTGCCTCAATTGCCACACATAGCCTTAATCACTGAATAGATGAGGCCTCAGTCAAACTGAAACCTGTTGAAGATCTTAGCTTAAAAAGCCATGGTTTCCCATTTCATCCAGAGCCATCTCCAATCATTTTGATTTATATCTTGTCACTGGATCTAGATGGCTCTGGAGGGGAAAGTGAAGCAGGTGACTTGGCTTGGCCCTTTCTCACTTAAATCCAATTCTCTTGCATGTTATGGTATCATCTTCCTGCTGTCGTGCTCCTCTTTGAGAACAAAAGATGAGCAACAACAACTTCCTCTTTTCAATCAAATCAGATTGATTTCATTGGTTTTTAAATAACAAATTTACCTGAGAGAGGTAAATAGTAGTAACAATACAATAAAGCATTTCCTTAACCCAGAGGCACATATTCCCCTTGGATAAGTCAATAAAGTCATTAGAGAAAATGGGATCAAATGAAACAATAGTGAATCATATGTTTTGGGAAAGTGTGTGGCAAAGAAATAGATCACCATGGTTTCCCCAAGGCTCTATTCTGAGCCTACATTTCATTTCTTTCTCTACTATTTCATCGCATGTTCTCATCAGTTTCCATGGATTCAATTATCATTTCTGTGCTTATGACTGCAAAATTTATTTAGCTAGCCCTTAAAACCTCTCTTCATATCCAGTTGCCTTCAACTAGTAGACATCTTGAATGAATATCCTAAACTCAGCATATTCAAAATTGAACTCATTATCTTCCATCCACCACAGCTCTTATTTGACCCTTCTGTTTCTGCTATGATTCTATTCTCTTCTGCTTCTTATAGCTAAATTCCCCCAAAATACTATTTACAATAGGGTGTCTTCAATATTTCTTCTCTCATTCCCTTCTTAACCTTAATAAAATCGTATAATCCACTGCAACTTCTCTCTCTAAAGTTGTTAAAAATCCAATGGCCTTTTCTTAATTTTGATTCTCCTTGACCTCTTAGCAACCATTGACCCTATTAATGATACTCTCACATATTCTATTATCTCTAGGTTTTCAGGACATTTGTTGGGTTTACATCCAGTTAGTATTTTTGAGGGTTTCGTGGGTAACTTTTCATTGTTGTCTTCTGGGATTATGGGTTTTCACTTCCAACATAGTGATTTTTATGGTTGATTTTTTTTTTTGCTCAATTTCCAATTTATTTCTGAACTTTGAACTTTTTTAAAAAAATTTAACTCTGCTGACCTCAGAGTAGGGAAATACTATCCTAAGCTTCAGGCATTTTTCATATTGCTGTTTTCAGTTAATTCTGTGTCTATTCAAATTTTTGGTGTTTCCAAGGTAGTATAATGCTGGGAGGGCTATGGTAACTAACTGTTCTCCTCATTTGCATTCTAGTCTTTACCAAAGAAGAGCCCCTGACCCCTAACTCTCTTTGCTTTGGAACCACAACTAGGGGATCATCAGTATTCCTCTCCTCCTTAAAACTTATACCCAAAACTGTGTATAAGCAATACATAATACCACCTGTTCCCACTTCCAACAAAGGATCCTCTATAATCTCTTTTAGTAGTCATCTAACCCCCTTACTATCTCTAGACTGGGAGCTTCAGAATCTGCTGCTTTGATTGCTGTTGTCACTATTTGTTGTCACTGTTACTGAAGTAACAGACTTCTCTCACTAATCTCTAAAGTTTCCTCAGTCCAGGAAAAAAAAAATTCTCACTCTGATCTCTTGTTAACTCTACCACTTGAAAGTTTGATTGAAACAATATCTTAAGAATAGTCAACTATAGCAATCTAGTGTTTGACAAACCCAAAGCCCCTAACTTCTGGGAAAAGAATTCATTATTTGATAAAAAACTGCTGGGATAATTGGAAATTAGTATGGCAGAAATTAGGCATGGACCCACACTTAACACCATATACCAAGATAAGATCAAAATGGGTCCATGACCTAGGCATAAAGAACGAGATTATAAATAAATTAGAGGAACATAGAATAGTTTATCTCTCAGACTTGTGGAGGAGAAAGAAATTTGTGACCAAAGATGAACTAGAGACCATTACTGATCACAAAATAGAAAATTTTGATTACATCAAATTAAAAAGCCTTTGTACAAACAAAACTAATGCAAACAAGATTAGAAGGGAAGCAACAAACTGGGAAAACATCTTCACAGTTAAAGGTTCTGATAAAGGCCTCATTTCTAAAATATATAGAGAACTGACTCAAATTTATAAGAAATCAAGCCATTCTCCAATTGCTAAATGGTCAAAGGATATGAACAGACAATTTTCAGAGGATGAAATTGAAACTATTACCACTCATATGAAAGAGTGTTCCAAATCATTATTGATCAGAGAAATGCAAATTAAGACAACTCTGAGATACCACTACACACTTGTCAGATTGGCTAAGATGACAGGAAAAAATAATGATGAATGTTGGAGGGGATGCGGGAAAACTGGGACACTGATGCATTGTTCGTGGAGTTGTGAACGAATCCAACCATTCTGGGGAGCAATCTGGAATTATGCCCAAAAAATTATCAAATTGTGCATACCCTTTGATCCAGCAGTGTTTCTATTGGGCTTATATCCCAAAGAAATACTAAAGAAGGGAAAGGGACCTGTATGTGCCAAAATGTTTGTAGCAGCCCTATTTGTAGTGGCTAGAAACTGGAAAATGAATGGATGCCCATCAATTGGAGAATGGCTGGGTAAATTGTGGTATATGAATGTTATGGAATATTATTGTTCTGTAAGAAATGACCAGCAGGATGAATACAGAGAGGACTGGCGAGACTTACATAAACTGATGCTAAGTGAAATGAGCAGAACCAGGAGATCATTATACACTTCGACAATGATATTGTATGAGGACATATTTTGATGGAAGTGGATTTCTTTGACAAAGAGACCTAACTCAGTTTCAATTGATAAATGACGGACAAAAGCAGCTACACCCAAAGAATGAACACTGGGAAACGAATGTGAACTACCCGCATTTTTGTTTTTCTTCCTGGGTTATTTATACCTTCTGAATCTAATTCTCCCTATGCAACAAGAGAACTGTTCGGTTCTGCAAACATATATTGTATCTAGGATATACTGCAACATATCCAACATATAAAGGACTGCTTGCCATCTAGGGGAGGGGGGGAGGGAAGGAGGGGAAAAAATCGGAAAAGAAACGAGTGCAAGGGATAATGTTGTCAATATAAAGTAATCATTAAATAAAAATTAAAAAAAAAAGAAACAATATCTTAAAATTGCTTAGAGAAGAACATTGGAAGAATTCATCCAGTAGTCCCTAATCTGTTATACTGGATGCATTCTCCCCTTTCCAAGCTTCTTAATACCTTATTCTCCAATGTGTATGCTCCAATCCAGTCACATTGGCTTAGCTGTTTCATGTACAAGATACTCCAATTCTTGTTTCTATTTTCTCTACCTATTCCCCAGGCCTGTAATTCTCTCTTCTGCTTCAACTACTTACCTTCCTGTTTTCTTTAAGTTTCAAATAAAATTCCATATTCTATAGGATATCTTTCCCAAACCCTTTTAATCCCAGTGCCTTTCCACTTGTAATTATCTTCCATTTATACTGTATATAGTTTATTTTTACGTTTGTGTATTTTTTTCCTCTCCTATTAGATTCTAAGTAATTTGGGGGTGGGGACCACCTTTTGCCTCTTTTTTAATCCCCAGTATTCAGCATAGTGCCTAGAACATAAAAGGAGGATATTATAATTAATTGAGAGAGAGAGAAACTGACTGAGAAAGAAAAAGAGAGACAGGGAGAGACAGAGTATAAGGAATCCTAGTGAGAAATCCCAGTGAGTCTTGGGTATGTCTTTGTATAAATTTGCTTGCTGAGAACTTTGGAACATGTTCACAGTTATCTGATAGAATTTCAGGAAGTACAAGAATGGTCAGCCACCTTTCTGGTCCCTTAACTAATGAGTACCCTTTATGGCAGGCCTGTGTTTTTCCCAGAAACCTGGAGTAAACATAATCTCCCTAAAAGAATTAACAAATATTCTCTTTGGTAGGCCTCTTGTGATGAAACATCCTATATCTGGGAGGCTGCATCTTGAGAAGCATCTCAAGTCATGTGTCAAATGAGATTACTTAGCATAGTGCCTTCTTTGTTTTCAGCCTATAAAAATCCCTTGGTGGAAAGGGACTTTGAGAATTTGAACTGGGCAGCATTATACAACTTGCCTAGCAATGCCTTCCACTAGAGACTTTGAATATCTGTGACTGAGGGTTCTTCCAGCAAAAGAATTCAGATGTTAGTGCTTCCTCATATTGGTGGTGATATATGCTATATGTTTTTGTTTTTCTTGTTGTTTTTTGTTACAGTAGCCACTGAGTTTGTTAATTGTATATTACTTTTATCCTACAGGTTTCCTCTTCCCTTATTTAAATCAAGGTTCTGAGCAGTAATAAACTTGTACCCACCCTCTTTAAGATTATTCCTGTTTAGATGCAAATTCTACCTAGATCAATCTTACAGAGAGAGACAGACAGAGACAGAGACACAGAGAGAGACAGAGACAGAGACACAGAGAGAAACAGAGACAAAGAGAGAGCGACAGAGAGAGAGACAGAGAGAGAGAGAGACAGAGAGAAAGAGAGGGAGGAGAGGGGAGAAGGGAGGGAAAGAGAGAAAGAGGAAGAGGGAGCTGGGGAGAGTGGGAAAAGGAGAGAGAGCGGGGACTGGAGAGAGACAGGGAGGGGAGAGGAAGAGAAGGGAGAGGGAAGGAGGAAAAGAAGGAGGAAGGGAAAGAATGGGAAGGGAGAGAGGGAGAGAGGAGGGGGACAGAGAAAGAGAGAGAGTGAGAATATAGAGCATTTTTTATAGAAGGTTTTATACATTAGACTATAAATTTATAGTCTAACAACTGACTGAATAGTAGAGAGAATATAAGCTTCTTCTCTATTTATGGCTCATTGATTTTTAGGAAAACATTTGACTTTGTAGAGCAAATTAAAGTCTTTAAGCTTATTCTCAGACAAGTTATCTCCCTTGTGTATATCGCAATCACGAGCAGGAAATACTGAACCTCTATCTGGAAGACTGCCAGGTTCCCACTCTGTTCCTGTGAGCAGGAAAAGACTCACTCATTGGGAAAGAAGCCCTTGAAGATCCTGTTCCTAGATCTGGGCAGGAGGCAAAGGAATGACCATATGGCAGGTTCTGAAAATGACATCAGATACAAGAGGAAATAAAGAAAGGAAATGATCATAACTGGTGGAAGGAAGAGAAGGAAGAGGGAAATTTTCTCTTCCTGTGATATGAAACTCGATCAATCATGTCAAAGTAACAGCTCCAGTGACAGGAAAATAAGTTTTGATGTCTGTACATGAGAGAAGGTGATTCTTCTCTTGTCATGTTTAAGATGGTAAAGGTAGTCAAGATATTCCCAAGCATTTTTTCTACTTCCCCGGATAAAATCCTGTATTATTAAATGGCTGTTGAAGATAGTAGTTTTAAAATTGCAATCATTTGAATACTACAAGGTTGATTGATTGCTCTGGACGATGGAAATTGGAAGTGTTTCCTATTCATGTCTTTTCCTGATATTAATCTTTGATTTTTATTTTAAATTATTGAATTAGAAATGTTTAATCTTTTCAGTGAAAACTCAAGATGAAAAATAGTGACCAAAAGCATCAAGCTATTTAGCTGATAACCCAAAACTTGTGAGAACCTGAATGTACAGGAGTACTATGTTGATACATGTAGAATATTCTATTACATGCATTTAGGATCATAATTTAGATCAAGTATTCAAAGTTTGATGGTCTACTCTAAAACACCAATTTTAAAGATAAGGAAATTGGGTTAAGTAGAGATGTGACTTGTCCAATATCAAAAAAGCATATGATTCCAAACATAGAGTTCTGCTGAACATGCTACCATTCAATAACAGACATTTTGTGAAAATGAAATAATAATAATCCGTTGATTTTTGATAAAACATCAGATCTAAAACAATGACATATACAAGTTCAAGTGTTCTTCAATGCTCTAGAAAAAAAACTATTTAAAATTTTCCCCCTCACAATCCCCTTTGCACTCAAGAAAATTTTACATGATCCCTGATCATATAAGTATATAAAATAGGTATGCAAATTAAAGATTTATTGAAAATAAATCATAATTTCACAACATCTGCATTCACTTATATGGGGTTGTGATCCATAATTTAAGAAGCAATAAATGAGACCATTATGAAGCCTCTATTACCAAAACCACACCAAAAAGTTATCAAAATATATGTCATGCAATCAGTATGGCCAAGAATAGAGTAGAGCTACAAAAAATACAACTGGACTTTATTTGTGAAACTGTGAAAATTTGAAGGAACAACTCCTAATATAAATGTTATCTATTTCATTAGACAAAGAGCTCTTGAAAGTTAATTCTCCAAAACTTTAGTTATGAATACTTCATATCTGCAAAGCAGTTCAGACATAACCACCCTTTCTTAGACTATTAAGAGTTAAATCAATGATCTACCTCTATATTACAGAATGCAGATTCAGCAAAGAGAGTTCAGGTAGAAAAATAAAGCCATTCAAGAAGCACCAAAAGACAGCTTAGGAAGTGTTATAAAAACTCACATCAAATGATATCAGATATTTCTGATTTTATCATAATGACATAGTTTTCAAAAGGTTAGTAGTGGGATGCCTTAGAAAATTTTGTAAAAAAAAAAAGTGTGTGTGTGTGTGTGTGTGTGTGTGTGTGTGTGTGTAATGGCCATGTGTAGAATAATATTAATAGCTCGTGGTAGATTCATGTGACCATAGAGCAGTTATTTTACTTGGTGAGTTCTAGGTTTTTTTTTTACATATGGGAAAATGGTATAAAAACATTTCTTTGACCTGTCTGAATGTAATGGAGACAGTAAATAAGACTAGTGGTAACAAACCTGAAAAAATCTCTACCATCTAGTTTCCAGATTCATCCACTGAAAATTGTCAATTCTGCAACAATCATGAAAGTCAATCACTGAAGTTTTGCTTAGCCAAAGAGTGCCAGATGTCAACTGAAGCACCAATTAATTACTTCTAGAGAATAGTGTCAATCACAGAAAAATTAATAAAGAATGATTTGTTCCTATTATAGACAATAGAACCTCTCAAAATAGCTTTTATAATTGGACCTTTATAAGTAATTTTACTCCCCAAATTTGCAGTGTTATTTTCTAATAATAAGCATTTATTATGTTATCAGATATGCAGTCAGTCTTTGCTTAACGAATGTGGCTATGTTCTTGTCCAAAAGAAAGCAATAATAATACCAAATAGCAAAGCCAGAAACCATTTGCTAGAGTAGATACTAGAACATATTGTTTTTTATCAACAATAAACAACAATAACAGCAATAACAACAACAACAACAAATTAAGACTTGTTTTACCAGAAATTTCAGATTGGTCAAATCTCACAATTATTGACACCAAGATTCCAGATTAGTACTTATAGATTGGATATAGGAGAGAGAATTAAAACATTCATTAATAATCTATATATTATCTATCCATAAATAGTGAATTTTGGGGCAATTTTAGATATGCCATCAGTCTACAAATGAAACATTTTTTTTCAAAAATTCTAAATAAAATAAACATAAATTAGCAAAATAGAAATAATCCCCAAACAGTTAAATCAAACAGCACAAAAGAAAGATTGCAAATAAATATCCAAGCAAAAAATATTGGTTATTATTTACCTTTTTTGAAAGAAAGGAAGTGTTTTTCCATTTTAACCAATATAGTGCCAATATTTCTTTGAATTCAGTTCTTTTGCAATCTTTTTATGCTTTCTAGTGACATTGGTTTGGTACTGCCTCTCTTCTCAATAGAAAGTGACACTGTATTAATTATCTAGTCAAGGAGCTTAAATTACCTCAGAAAGCAATAAATGATCTTGCTACCCGTGTATTATAAGTTATTCCATTTTATCAGTTACTCTTACCTTTGAGTGGAATAGCCTCTTTTAAAGATACTGTAGTATTGTATCCAACCACTAAAAGTCACTCAGAAGTGGGGGAAAAATAGTTTAATCAGTTCCCCCACCCCACAAGCATTTCTATTCAGCTTTTGCTCTATTGGCTTAGAAATGCCTCTTTTAACTCCTACTAGCCAGGTTTTGAATTACTGTAGGAAGAATAAAATGAAATATCATTTTGAATATTAAAATAGAAAATATTACTTTCATACCTCATTTGTCTCTACCTCTTAAAGTTATTAAAGTCGTTCACATCACTGATCATAAAATTCATAAATGTCTACTATATTATGGCTTATTAAAAATGTCTTCCTCACCTCTAAGTGTAATAGATCCAAACTTCTATTCTCCTCAAATATTCATTTGTGTTGTGATTTTTTTCTTTTTTATATTATTTATTCATTAGGAATTTATTATGTTGTGGTATAAGACACTGGCATAACACAAGTTTCACAACAAATTTCTATTCAATTTTCTAAGCAGTTTTTTGGTTGACAAATGACTTTCCTTCAGAGTAATTTTGCATTTGGGATTTGTAGAACATGCCTGTTAAGTAGGTGTGTTTCTAAAGCTTCCTTATTTAATCTATTTCACTGATATACTTTGCTTCTTTTTTTTTTTTTTAATCTAGTGTGAGCAGGAATGGAAATGTATTAATCCGCATCCCTGAAGGGAATATCCAAATCAATGGGATCACTGATCCATGCGAAATATCCATATATCTGGTACCAGATGGTTTAATATTTTAATGGATGTGTGAGATCTCATTGATGTTCTCACCATCTATTCTTTTCATCACTGTAGATTTCAACTGATAGGCATATGTATGATTTTTATTGTTTTTTTCATAGTCTCTTCTAAATAATTTAGAGGCCTTTGAAAATGATTATTTCAATATTTTGATTTAACAATTCCATTCTTCTTTCTGTCCCTCTTTTTTTCTTCATGTTTTTCCTTGATGATTTTATCACTATATTCTTCCATTCCAATTTGACTTATTACTATAAAATGCTACTTTAATGTTTTGAAAAGTAGGCATTAAAGCGCTAGGTTAATAAGAGAACCAATATATGCATTAAATATTACCAGTCTAACAGTGAATATTGAATATATTTTTTAAATTTATATATTTCACTGTCTATGAAAACTAATCAGTTACATTTGTGTATCTTCAAGTAAGTTAATTCAGAGAAACTTAATCTTTCTGCATTTTAATTGCAATTTCTTTTCCTGTCCATTTTCCCCTAGTTTGTATTATTAATGTTTTTGCTACAAATATATTAAATTTTGCTACAACTATGTTTCACAGATTATTGGCCTTGGTTTTTTCTAAATAAAATCACCAAGGTCTTATTAAGTACTTGCTACTTTTCAGAATAGGGGCTCTGAATGCAATGTAAAAACAATTATAATAACAACAGCAAAACTACTACTAAGGAGCTTATATTCAACCACACAAGAAAATGTGCATATATGTGTGCATATACACATAATAAATACATAAAAAATAAATGTAATGCAATTATGGAGGAAGGACATTAGCAGTTGAGAGGTCAGCAAAGAATGCAAAAGGAATTTCCCAGTTTGTCTCTTGATGCTAATTATTATAATCATTCATCTGAAATAATTGCAGTGCCTACTTTTTTCAGATTCAGATTAAGCATAATAATTTTTATTCTAACTTCTCATTTAAATCTTTATATGGACCTGTTTCCCTCTCTTTTAGGCAACATTATGGGCATGGGTATCCAACTCATTATGCAATTATGATTTTATAAATTAATCTAATCAATTATGCTTAATTCATGAATACAACATATTATGACTTTTATTTTTAAGATTTTAGTGCAAGATATAGACTAATCTATTTTGCTTATGTTCAGTCAGTGGGTCAAGTTTTAATTAGGGAATTAATGTGATTATATTT